>NC_084548.2:74765000-74895000 GCF_033978685.3 Nerophis lumbriciformis
ATATCATGCTATACTCATTAAAACATTATTATTCCAAGTCTACTATGCCCACCGTCCATCCATTTTCTACCGCTTGCCCCTCTTGGGGTGGCGGGGGGTGCTGGAGCCAATCCCAGCTGCACTTGGGCGGAAGGCGGGGTACACCCTGGACATGTCGCCACCTCATCGCAGGGCCAACACAGACAGACAGACAACATTCACACACGAGGGCTCATTTAGTGTTGCCAATCAACCTATCCCCAGGTGCATGTCTTTGGAGGTGGGAGGGGCCTATCCCCAGGTGCATGTCTTTGGAGGTGGGAGGGGCCTATCCCCAGGTACATGTCTTTGGAGGTGGGAGGAAGCTGGAGTACCTGGAGCATACTTGCCAACCTTGAGACCTCCAATTTCGGGAGATGGGGGGTGGGGGGTGGGTGCGGGGGGCGTGGTTAAGAGGGGAGGAGTATATTTACAGCTAGAATTCACCAACTCAAGTATTTCATAAACGCATATATATATATATATATATATATATATATGTATATATATATATATATATATATATATATATATATATCCATCCATCCATCCATCCATCCATTTACTACCGCTTATTCCCTTCGGGGTCGCGGGGATATATATATATATATATATATATATATATATATATATATAGATATATATATATAGATACATATATATATATATATATATATATATATATATATATATATATATATATATATATATATATATAGCTAGAATTCACTGAAAGTCAAAGATAGTGACAGAGAATAGAACAAGGATGGTCAATTCAACCCTTAACTCAACAATGAGTAGATGAGTGTTATGTGTGTGTATATGTGTAAATAAATGAACACTGAAATTCAAGTATTTCTTTTATTTATATATATATATATATATATATATATATATATATATATATATATATATATATATATATATATATATATATATATATATATATATATATATATATGTATGTGTGGGGAAAAAAATCACAAGACTACTTCATCTCTACAGGCCTGTTTCATGAGGGGGTTCCCTCAATCATCAGGAGATTTTAATGGGAGCATTCACATACCATGGTTTATATAGGGCACAGAGTGGGTGGGTATGGTATGGTATGTGAATGCTCCCATTAAAATCTCCTGATGATTGAGGGAACCCCCTCATGAAACAGGCCTGTAGAGATGAAGTAGTCTTGTGATTTTTTTCCCACACATACATATATTGCGCTCTACTACGGTATCGAGCACTATTTTTTGGATAACCTTATTAAGACATATATATATATATATATATATATATATATATATATATATATATATATATATAAGAAATAATTGACTTTCAGTGAATTCTAGCTATATATATATATATATATATATATATAAATAAAAGAAATACTTGAATTTCAGTGTTCATTTATTTACACATATACACACACATAACACTCATCTACTCATTGTTGAGTTAAGGGTTGAATTGTCCATCCTTGTTCTATTCTCTGTCACTATCTTTCTAACCATGCTGATGATGCATTGCTGTGTGGCACGCACAAAAGTGCTTTCATCAAATGCACTAGATGGCAGTATTGTCCTGTTTAAGAGTGTCACAACATTGCTGTTTATGGCAGACGAACTGCTTTACTGTAGACGTTCTTTATATTGTGGGAAAGCGGACTCAGGTCCGCATGGAGCTGGAGGGGGCGTGGCCTTCAGCTCCGCCTGAATTTCGGGAGATTTTCGGGAGAAAATTTGTCCCGGGAGGTTTTCGGGGGAGGCGCTGAATTTCGGGAGTCTCCCGGAAAATCCGGGAGGGTTGGCAAGTATGACCTGGGGGGAACCCACGCAGCCACGGGGAGAACATGCAAACTCCATACAGAAAGACCCTGGGATCGAACCCAGGACGTTCGTTCTGTGAGGCACACGCACTAACCCCTGTTCCACTGTGCTGCCCCCTATGCCCACCAGCTGACCAAAATTAACCTTGTAAAAAAAAAGGGAAAAAAAGGCTTCGCTACACTACTTGAAAAGTACCGTATTTTTCGGACTATAAGTCGCAGTTTTTTTCATAGTTTTTTTCATAGCTCCAGTGCGATTTATATGTTTTTTTCTTCTCTGCCGCTATTAGTCGCTTCCTTATCAACTCTGGAGTACCCGGAGGGAACCCACGCAGCCACAGGGAGAACATGCAAACTCCATACAGAAAGACCCTGGGATCGAACCCAGGACGTTCGTTCTGTGAGGCACACGCACTAACCCCTGTTCCACTGTGCTGCCCCCTATGCCCACCAGCTGACCAAAATTAACCTTGTAAAAAAAGGAAAAAAGGCTTCGCTACACTACTTGAAATGTACCGTATTTTTCGGACTATAAGTCGCGTTTTTTTTCATAGTTTTTTTCATAGCTCCAGTGCGATTTATATGTTTTTCTTCTTCTCTGCCGCTATTAGTCGCTTCCTTATCAACTCTGGAGTACCCGGAGGGAACCCACGCAGCCACGGGGAGAACATGCAAACTCCATACAGAAAGACCCTGGGATCGAACCCAGGACGTTCGTTCTGTGAGGCACACGCACTAACCCCTGTTCCACTGTGCTGCCCCCTATGCCCACCAGCTGACCAAAATTAACCTTGTAAAAAAAAAAAAAGGAAAAAAAGGCTTCGCTACACTACTTGAAATGTACCGTATTTTTCGGACTATAAGTCGCAGTTTTTTTCATAGTTTTTTTCATAGCTCCAGTGCGATTTATATGTTTTTTTCTTCTCTGCCGCTATTAGTCGCTTCCTTATCAACTCTGGAGTACCCGGAGGGAACCCACGCAGCCACAGGGAGAACATGCAAACTCCATACAGAAAGACCCTGGGTTCGAACCCAGGACGTTCGTTCTGTGAGGCACACGCACTAACCCCTGTTCCACTGTGCTGCCCCCTATGCCCACCAGCTGACCAAAATTAACCTTGTAAAAAAAGGGAAAAAAAGGCTTCGCTACACTACTTGAAATGTACCCTATTTTTCGGACTATAAGTCGCGTTTTTTTTCATAGTTTTTTTCATAGCTCCAGTGCGATTTATATGTTTTTCTTCTTCTCTGCCGCTATTAGTCGCTTCCTTATCAACTCTGGAGTACCCGGAGGGAACCCACGCAGCCACAGGGAGAACATGCAAACTCCATACAGAAAGACCCTGGGATCGAACCCAGGACGTTCGTTCTGTGAGGCACACGCACTAACCCCTGTTCCACTGTGCTGCCCCTTATGCCCACCAGCTGACCAAAATTAACCTTGTAAAAAAAAAAAGGAAAAAAAGGCTTCGCTACACTACTTGAAATGTACCGTATTTTTCGGACTATAAGTCGCGGTTTTTTTCATAGTTTTTTTCATAGCTCCAGTGCGATTTATATGTTTTTTTCTTCTCTGCCGCTATTAGTCGCTCCCTTATCAACTCTGGAGTACCCGGAGGGAACCCACGCAGCCACAGGGAGAACATGCAAACTCCATACAGAAAGACCCTGGGATCGAACCCAGGACGTTCGTTCTGTGAGGCACACGCACTAACCCCTGTTCCACTGTGCTGCCCCCTATGCCCACCAGCTGACCAAAATTAACCTTGTAAAAAAAAAAAAAAAAAGGAAAAAAAGGCTTCGCTACACTACTTGAAATGTACCGTATTTTTCGGATTATAAGTCGCAGTTTTTTTCATAGCTCCAGTGCGATTTATATGGTTTTTTTCTTCTCTGCCGCTATTAGTCGCTTCCTTATCAACTCTGGAGTACCCGGAGGGAACCCACGCAGCCACAGGGAGAACATGCAAACTCCATACAGAAAGACCCTGGGATCGAACCCAGGACGTTCGTTCTGTGAGGCACACGCACTAACCCCTGTTCCACTGTGCTGCCCACTATGCCCACCAGCTGACCAAAATTAACCTTGTAAAAAAAGGAAAAAAAAGGCTTCGCTACACTACTTGAAATGTACCGTATTTTTCGGACTATAAGTCGCGGTTTTTTTCATAGTTTTTTTCATAGCTCCAGTGCGATTTATATGTTTTTTTCCTTCTTTATTATGCATTTTCGGCAGGTGCGACTTATACTCGGGTGCGACTTATACTCCGAAAAATACGGTAGCCCTGATATCCACCCGTCAGTTCCAGACATCTGTTTTTTTCCCCAGCAAATATGCTGACCCAGCATGATGTTACACATTCAACCCTTCTTAAAGGGTCAAAAATCCAAAGAAAAAGCACAAATACATGAGTTAAGTGTGGAGTGATTTCATTCATGCCAGCTTGACTTTCCACTTTGTGTTGCTGTTGCTGTTGCGTGTGGTGTAGCAGGAGCAAGTGAAGTCAGCCGTGTTGTGTCGTTATTGGCAGACAACAATTTGTAGCTGCCTTTGAAGTCAGGTGAGGAAGATCTCCCTCATCTCCAACGGCGTGGAGATGCTCAGATCTCCCCGGTCCTCCAGGGGCCCAAGAGAGGCTTGGCTGCTTGCTTAATTAGCTGCGCGGTAGCGCTGAGGGACGAGGAGGCGGCGCTGAGGGACGAGGGAGACCTTTGGGGGGCTTCATTGTGGTTTTTGATGCTAGCGCGTTTTCAACACAGAGAAGGTGCGATCATGTTAGCAACATGTGTCAATCAATCAAAGTTTACTTATATAGCCATCAATCACCAGTGTCTCAAAGGGCTGCACAAGCCACGACAACATCCTCGGCTCAGATCCCACATCAGGGCAAGGAAAAACTCAACCCAATGGGCTATGGACGTGGAGTGGATCTAGATCATAGTGTGAGAGTCCAGTCCATAGAGGATCTAGTTAATAGTGTGAGAGTCCAGTCCATAGTGGAGCTAGTTAATAGTGTAATAGTCCAGTCCATAGTGGATCTAACATAATAGTGTGAGAGTCCAGTCCATAGTGGATCTAACATAATAGTGTGAGAGTCCAGTCCATAGTGGATCTAACATAATAGTGTGAGAGTCCAGTCCATAGTGGATCTAACATAATAGTGTGTGAGTCCAGTCCATAGTGGATCTAACATAATAGTGAGAGAGTCCAGTCCATAGTGGATCTAGCATAATAGTGAGAGTCCAGTCCATAGTGGATCTAACATAATAGTGAGAGTCCAGTCCATAGTGGATCTAACATAATAGTGTGAGAGTCCAGTCCATAGTGGATCTAACATAATAGTGTGAGAGTCCAGTCCATAGTGGATCTAACATGATAGTGTGAGAGTCCAGTCCATAGTGGATCTAACATATTAGTGAGAGTCCAGTCCATAGTGGATTTAGTTAATAGTGTGAGAGTCCAGTCCATAGATGGCCAGCAGGAGTGGATCTAGTTAATAGTGTAAGAGTCCAGTCCATAGTGGATCTAACATAATAGTGAGAGTCCAGTCCATAGTGGATCTAACATAATAGTGTGAGAGTCCAGTCCATAGTGGATCTAACATAATAGTAAGAGTCCAGTCCATAGTGGATCTAACATAATAGTGTGAGAGTCCAGTCCATAGTGGATCTAACATAATAGTGTGAGAGTCCAGTCCATAGTGGATCTAACATAATAGTGTAATAGTCCAGTCCATAGTGGATCTAACATAATAGTGAGAGTCCAGTCCATAGTGGGGCCAGCAGGAGATCATCTTGAGTGGAGACAGGTCAGCAGCACAGAGATGTCATCAACTGATGCACACATGAGTGTACGCAGGAGAGGGGAGCAGAGGAGAAAAGAAAAGAGACGGCAGATCAACTGGTCTAAAAAGGGGGTCTATTTAAAGGCTAGAGTATACAAATGAGTTTTAAGATGGGGACTTAAATGCTTCTACTGAGGTAGCATCTCTAACTGTTAGTGGGAGAACATTCCAGAGTACTGGAGCCCCAATAGAAGACGCTCTATAGCCCGCAGACTTTTGTTGGGCAATCACTAATAAGCCGGAGTTCTACTACGCTAGCAAGAATGTTAGCACCAACACAACAATGAGTGCAAAACTTGAAACCCCGCCAGGACACGATGAAACACAGAAGTGTGTAACTGTGAAAATGGTGTCACTGTTCTTAAACCCCAAAAGTTGTATTCACGTCAAATTTCAGGCTTCACAAAAAAAAACCATTGCAGCTTGAGAGTATTTACTCAATTTGGCACATGCCTTCATGTGTGTATCAACATTTATGGCCGCCATCAAGCAAATAGGTCCTAAGAAGTTCCTTTTGTTGTTGTTGTTGTCGCCGTCCAGACTCTTCGTTCCGCTACACCGGCAGTCCAGACAGCCTGCGGTCCCGCGCCCCCATGATCACGCCCGACCTCGAGAGCGGCGTGAAGGTGTGGCACTTGGTGAAGAACCACGAGCACGGAGACCAGAAGGAAGGAGACCGCGGCAGCAAGATGGTCTCTGAGATCTACCTGACCAGGCTTCTGGCCACCAAGGTCAGTCCACACTTTTACCATCAAACTACAAAGACCCACAGCTAACAGGCTAAATGATGCTCATTTATAGCGACTGAAATGTGGAAATCGAGCCAACAGTGGAATGAGATATGAAAAAGTGTTGGTTACATCGTTTTTATAGGTTTCATTTGAAGGAAAACAAGTTAAATTAAAGCTGCAAGCAGCGTTGGTCGGGCCCGCGTATTTGGCAGGTGCTAGTCCTAAGTGTCCCAATACTTTTGTCCAGTTTTAGTGCTCAGTGTCCCAATACTTTTGTCAAGTTGAAGTCCTAAGTGTCCCAATACTTTTGTGCAGTGTATGTGTCCCAATACTTTTGTCCAGTGGTAGTCCTAAGTGTCCCAATACTTTTGTCCAGTTTCCGTCATAAGTGTCCCAATACTTTTGTCCGGTGGTAGTCATAAGTGTCCCAATACTTATGTCCAGTGGTAGTCCTAAGTATCCCAATACTTTTGTCCAGTTTTATTCCTAAGTGTCCCAATACTTTTGTCCAGTTTCCGTCATAAGTGTCCCAATACTTTTGTCCAGTTTTAGTGCTCAGTGTCCCAATACTTTTGTCAAGTTGTAGTCCTAAGTGTTCTAATACTTTTGTCCAGTGGTAGTCCTAAGTATCCCAATACTTTTGTCCAGTTTTATTCCTAAGTGTCCCAATACTTTTGTCCAGTTTCCGTCATAAGTGTCCCAATACTTTTGTCCAGTTTTAGTGCTCAGTGTCCCAATACTTTTGTCAAGTTGTAGTCCTAAGTGTCCCAATACTTTTGTCCAATGGTAGTCCTAAGTATCCCAATACTTTTGTCCAGTTTTATTCCTAAGTGTCCCAATACTTTTGACCAGTTTCCGTCATAAGTGTCCCAATACTTTTGTCCAGTTTTAGTGCTCAGTGTCCCAATACTTTTGTCAAGTTGTAGTCCTAAGTGGCCCAGTACTTTTGTCCAGTGGTAGTCCTAAGTATCCCAATACTTTTGTCCAGTTTTATTCCTAAGTGTCCCAATACTTTTGTCCAGTTTCCGTCATAAGTGTCCCAATACTTTTGTCCAGTTTTAGTGCTCAGTGTCCCAATACTTTTGTCAAGTTGTAGTCCTAAGTGTCCCAATACTTTTGTCCAGTGGTAGTCCTAAGTATCCCAATACTTTTGTCCAGTTTTATTCCTAAGTGTCCCAATACTTTTGTCCAGTTTCCGTCATAAGTGTCCCAATACTTTTGTCCAGTTTTAGTGCTCAGTGTCCCAATACTTTTGTCAAGTTGTAGTCCTAAGTGTCCCAATACTTTTGTCCAGTGGTAGTCCTAAGTATCCCAATACTTTTGTCCAGTTTTATTCCTAAGTGTCCCAATACTTTTGTCCAGTTTCCGTCATAAGTGTCCCAATACTTTTGTCCAGTTTTAGTGCTCAGTGTCCCAATACTTTTGTCAAGTTGTAGTCCTAAGTGTCCCAATACTTTTGTCCAGTGGTAGTCCTAAGTATCCCAATACTTTTGTCCAGTTTTATTCCTAAGTGTCCCAATACTTTTGTCCAGTTTCCGTCATAAGTGTCCCAATACTTTTGTCCAGTTTTATTCCTAAGTGTCCCAATACTTTTGTCCAGTTTCCGTCATAAGTGTCCCAATACTTTTGTCCAGTTTTAGTCCTAAGTGTCCCAATACTTTTGTCAAGTTGTAGTCCTAAGTGTCCCAATACTTTTGTCCAGTGGTAGTCCTAAGTATCCCAATACTTTTGTCCAGTTTTATTCCTAAGTGTCCCAATACTTTTGTCCAGTTTCCGTCATAAGTGTCCCAATACTTTTGTCCGGTGGTAGTCTGAAGTGTCCCAATACTTTTGTCTAGTGTACCTACCTTTTCTGCATTGTGTAGGCACGCTGGTTTTTAAGCAGCCATCTTAAAAAAACAGCAGCGCAGCAGCATCAGCGCAGCGGTTCTTTGAAGGGTCATAAAATCAAAACCAGAGCAGTTAGAAAAACGCTGTTCTGTACTTTTATACACAAGGGTTCAATCTCTCTCCTGTGTTAGTTTGAAGCCGAAACGACAAACGCGCTCAGAGGAGATTTTGTTTTGAAGGGGGAATAGCAAACTTCCTGTTGATTTTTGCTGGGGGTTGTCAGTCTATGAAATGTAGGTCTAAGTAAGACCTACATAGAGGTTTTTGTTTCATGTCTCTCCGACCTTCCCAGTGGGAGTTACAGGCAGTTTTGTCATTTTTTTTCTTCCGAGGAGCAGTTTTTTCAGCGTTTTATTAGCGCAATTTTGAGATTTGGGGTTAGGTTTTTTTATTAGATCGCAATTTTTGCCAGTCCTGATGTGTGTGTTCAGTTCGGTGAGTTTTGAAGCATGTTAAGGGGGTCAAATTACAGCTCAAAGAGGCAAAAGTGACTGTTTTTAGTACTTTTTTTGTCTTGAAGGGGGAATTGCCAACTTCCTGTTGATTTCTGCCCAAGGATGTACAATTATGAAATCTAGGTCTAAGTCAGACCTACATAGAGAATTTTGTTTCATGCCTTTCCGACCTTCCTAGTGGGAGTTACAGGCAGTCTAGTTCTTTTTTTTCCTAGGGGGCGCTAATAAACTGTCTGCAATGTTTACGAAAAAACGTGGTTAGGTTTGTTGACGCATCCGATGTTATCAAAACGTACGGTCGAGTATGTTAGCTTTGTATAAGACGTGTATTCGTATACATTTAAGATATCTCAGTAAGTTAATCGAGGATGATAAACTGTCTGCAATGTTTACGAAAAAACGTGGTTAGGTTTGTTGACGCTTCCGATGTTTTCAAAACGTACGGTCGAGTATGTTAGCTTTGTATAAGACGTGTATTCGTATACATTTAAGATATTTCAGTAAGTTGATCGAGGATGATAAACTGTCTGCAATGTTTACGAAAAAACGTGGTTAGGTTTGTTGACGCATCCGATGTTTTAAAATGTACGGTCGAGTATGTTAGCTTTGTATAAGACGTGTATTCGTATACATTTAAGATATTTCAGTAAGTTAATCGAGGATGATAAACTGTCTGCAATGTTTACGAAAAAACGTGGTTAGGTTTGTTGACGCATCCGATGTTATCAAAACGTACGGTCGAGTATGTTAGCTTTGTATAAGACGTGTATTCGTATACATTTAAGATATTTCAGTAAGTTAATCGAGGATGATAAACTGTCTGCAATGTTTACGAAAAAACGTGGTTAGGTTTGTTGACGCATCCGATGTTTTCGAAATGTACGGTCGAGTATGTTAGCTTTGTATAAGACGTGTATTCGTATACATTTAAGATATTTCAGTAAGTTAATCGAGGATGATAAACTGTCTGCAATGTTTACGAAAAAACGTGGTTAGTTTTGTTGACGCATCCGATGTTTTAAAATGTACGGTCGAGGATGTTAGCTTTGCACGAGACGTGTATTCGTATACATTTAAGATATTTCAGTAAGTTAATCGAGGATGATAAACTGTCTGCAATGTTTACGAAAAAACGTGGTTAGGTTTGTTGACGCATCCGATGTTTTCAAAACGTACGGTCGAGGATGTTAGCTTTGTACAAGACGTGTATTCGTATACATTTGAGATATTTCAGTAAGTTAATCGAGGATGATAAACTGTCTGCAATGTTTACGAAAAAACGTGGTTAGGTTTGTTGACGCATCCGATGTTTTCGAAATGTACGGTCGAGTATGTTAGCTTTGTACAAGACATGTATTCGTATACATTTAAGATATTTCAGTAAGTTAATCGAGGATGATAAACTGTCTGCAATGTTTACGAAAAAACGTGGTTAGTTTTGTTGACGCATCCGATGTTTTAAAATGTACGGTCGAGGGTGTTAGCTTTGCATGAGACGTGTATTCGTTTACATTTGAGATATTTCAGTAAGTTAATCGAAGATGATAAACTGTCTGCAATGTTTACGAAAAAACGTGGTTAGGTTTGTTGACGCATCCGATGTTTTAAAATGTACGGTCGAGGATGTTAGCTTTGCACGAGACGTGTATTCGTATACATTTAAGATATTTCAGTAAGTTAATCGAGGATGATAAACTGTCTGCAATGTTTACGAAAAAACGTGGTTAGGTTTGTTGACGCATCCGATGTTTTCAAAACGTACGGTCGAGGATGTTAGCTTTGTACAAGACGTGTATTCGTATACATTTGAGATATTTCAGTAAGTTAATCGAGGATGATAAACTGTCTGCAATGTTTACGAAAAAACGTGGTTAGGTTTGTTGACGCATCCGATGTTTTCGAAATGTACAGTCGAGGATGTTAGCTTTGTACAAGACATGTATTCGTATACATTTAAGATATTTCAGTAAGTTAATCGAGGATGATAAACTGTCTGCAATGTTTACGAAAAAACGTGGTTAGGTTTGTTGACGCATCCGATGTTTTCGAAATGTACGGTCGAGCATGTTAGCTTTGCATGAGATGTGTATTCGTATACATTTAAGATATTTCAGTAAGTTAATCGAGGATAATAAACTGTCTGCAATGTTTACGAAAAAACTTGGTTAGGTTTGTTGATGCGTCCGATGTTTTCAAAACGTACGGTCGAGGATGTTAGCTTTGCATAAGACGTGTATTCGTATACATTTAAGATATTTCAGTAAGTTAATCGAGGATGATAAACTGTCTGCAATGTTTACGAAAAAACGTGGTTAGGTTTGTTGACGCATCCGATGTTTTCGAAATGTACGGTCGAGCATGTTAGCTTTGCATGAGATGTGTATTCGTATACATTTAAGATATTTCAGTAAGTTAATCGAGGATAATAAACTGTCTGCAATGTTTACGAAAAAACGTGGTTAGGTTTGTTGACGCGTCCGATGTTTTCAAAACGTACGGTCGAGGATGTTAGCTTTGCATAAGACGTGTATTCGTATACATTTAAGATATTTCAGTAAGTTAATCGAGGATGATAAACTGTCTGCAATGTTTACGAAAAAACGTGGTTAGGTTTGTTGACGCATCCGATGTTTTCGAAATGTACGGTCGAGCATGTTAGCTTTGCATGAGATGTGTATTCGTATACATTTAAGATATTTCAGTAAGTTAATCGAGGATAATAAACTGTCTGCAATGTTTACGAAAAACGTGGTTAGGTTTGTTGACGCATCCGATGTTTTCGAAATGTACGGTCGAGCATGTTAGCTTTGCATGAGATGTGTATTCGTATACATTTAAGATATTTCAGTAAGTTAATCGAGGATAATAAACTGTCTGCAATGTTTACGAAAAAACGTGGTTAGGTTTGTTGACGCATCCGATGTTTTCGAAACGTACGGTCGAGTATGTTAGCTTTGCATGAGACGTGTATTCGTATACATTTAAGATATTTCAGTAAGTTAATCGAAGATGATAAACTGTCTGCAATGTTTACGAAAAAACGTGGTTAGGTTTGTTGACGCATCCGATGTTTTCGAAATGTACGGTCGAGCATGTTAGCTTTGCATGAGATGTGTATTCGTATACATTTAAGATATTTCAGTAAGTTAATCGAGGATAATAAACTGTCTGCAATGTTTACGAAAAAACGTGGTTAGGTTTGTTGACGCATCCGATGTTTTCGAAACGTACGGTCGAGTATGTTAGCTTTGCATGAGACGTGTATTCGTATACATTTAAGATATTTCAGTAAGTTAATCGAAGATGATAAACTGTCTGCAATGTTTACGAAAAAACGTGGTTACGTTTGTTGACGCATCCGATGTTTTCAAAACGTACGGTCGAGTATGTTAGCTTTGTATAAGACGTGTATTCGTATACATTTAAGATATTTCAGTAAGTTAATCGAGGATGATAAACTGTCTGCAATGTTTACGAAAAAACGTGGTTAGGTTTGTTGACGCATCCGATGTTTTCGAAATGTACGGTCGAGCATGTTAGCTTTGCATGAGATGTGTATTCGTATACATTTAAGATATTTCAGTAAGTTAATCGAGGATAATAAACTGTCTGCAATGTTTACGAAAAAACTTGGTTAGGTTTGTTGACGCGTCCGATGTTTTCAAAACGTACGGTCGAGGATGTTAGCTTTGCATAAGACGTGTATTCGTATACATTTAAGATATTTCAGTAAGTTAATCGAGGATGATAAACTGTCTGCAATGTTTACGAAAAAACGTGGTTAGGTTTGTTGACGCATCCGATGTTTTCGAAATGTACGGTCGAGCATGTTAGCTTTGCATGAGATGTGTATTCGTATACATTTAAGATATTTCAGTAAGTTAATCGAGGATAATAAACTGTCTGCAATGTTTACGAAAAAACGTGGTTAGGTTTGTTGACGCGTCCGATGTTTTCAAAACGTACGGTCGAGGATGTTAGCTTTGCATAAGACGTGTATTCGTATACATTTAAGATATTTCAGTAAGTTAATCGAGGATGATAAACTGTCTGCAATGTTTACGAAAAAACGTGGTTAGGTTTGTTGACGCATCCGATGTTTTCGAAATGTACGGTCGAGCATGTTAGCTTTGCATGAGATGTGTATTCGTATACATTTAAGATATTTCAGTAAGTTAATCGAGGATAATAAACTGTCTGCAATGTTTACGAAAAACGTGGTTAGGTTTGTTGACGCATCCGATGTTTTCGAAATGTACGGTCGAGCATGTTAGCTTTGCATGAGATGTGTATTCGTATACATTTAAGATATTTCAGTAAGTTAATCGAGGATGATAAACTGTCTGCAATGTTTACGAAAAAACGTGGTTAGGTTTGTTGACGCATCCGATGTTTTCGAAATGTACGGTCGAGCATGTTAGCTTTGCATGAGATGTGTATTCGTATACATTTAAGATATTTCAGTAAGTTAATCGAGGATAATAAACTGTCTGCAATGTTTACGAAAAAACGTGGTTAGGTTTGTTGACGCATCCGATGTTTTCGAAACGTACGGTCGAGTATGTTAGCTTTGCATGAGACGTGTATTCGTATACATTTAAGATATTTCAGTAAGTTAATCGAAGATGATAAACTGTCTGCAATGTTTACGAAAAAACGTGGTTACGTTTGTTGACGCATCCGATGTTTTCAAAACGTACGGTCGAGTATGTTAGCTTTGTATAAGACGTGTATTCGTATACATTTAAGATATTTCAGTAAGTTAATCGAGGATGATAAACTGTCTGCAATGTTTACGAAAAAACGTGGTTAGGTTTGTTGACGCATCCGATGTTTTCGAAACGTACGGTCGAGTATGTTAGCTTTGCATGAGACGTGTATTCGTATACATTTAAGATATTTCAGTAAGTTAATCGAGGATGATAAACTGTCTGCAATGTTTACGAAAAAACGTGGTTAGGTTTGTTGACGCATCCGATGTTTTCGAAATGTACGGTCGAGTATGTTAGCTTTGCATGAGACATATATTCGTATACATTTAAGATATTTCAGTAAGTTGTTCGTGGATAAAAAACTGTCTGCAATGTTTACGAAAAAACATGGTTAGGTTTGTTGACGCATCCGATGTTTTCGAAATGTACGGTCGAGGATGTTAGCTTTGCATGAGACGTGTATTCGTATACATTTAAGATATTTCAGTAAGTTGATCGAGGATAATAAACTGTCTGCAATGTTTACGAAAAACGTGGTTATGTTTGACGCATCCGATGTTTTCAAAACGTACGGTCGAGGATGTTAGCTTTGTACAAGACGTGTATTGGTATACATTTGAGATATTTCAGTAAGTTAATCGAGGATGATAAACTGTCTGCAATGTTTACGAAAAAACGTTACGTTTGTTGACGCATCCGATGTTTTCGAAACGTACGGTCGAGTATGTTAGCTTTGCATGAGACGTGTATTCGTATACATTTAAGATATTTCAGTAAGTTAATCGAGGATGATAAACTGTCTGCAATGTTTACGAAAAAACGTGGTTAGGTTTTTTGACGCATCCGATGTTTTCGAAACGTACGGTCGAGTATGTTAGCTTTGTATAAGACGTGTATTCGTATACATTTAAGATATTTCAGTAAGTTAATCGAAGATGATAAACTGTCTGCAATGTTTACGAAAAAACGTGGTTAGGTTTGTTGACGAGTACAACACCTCCGATATTTACGAAACATTGTGCATGTTAGCTTTGCAGAAGAACGTGTTTTCAGAGCCGATTTATAAGATAATTGAGTATGTTCACAGAAGACAAACTGTTCATGTTAATGAAAGAAGTAGGTTATGTACGTTGTCGACTACAACCCCTCTGATGTTTATGACATTTTCTTGACTAAAAATGTACAAAACTTTCTTCAGTCTTTGCGTAAAGTAACCCCCCCCCAGGTTGTGAATGGTACGTACTTCCCGTCTGCTCAGGGAACACTCCAAAAGTTCGTGGACGACCTTTTCGAGACGTTGTTCAGCACGGTGCACCGAGGCAGCGCCTTGCCGCTGGCCATCAAGTACATGTTCGACTTCCTGGACGAGCAGGCCGACAAGCACGACATCCACGACATGGACGTGCGTCACACGTGGAAGAGCAACTGGTAAGAGGCGAGAGTGCGTCCGTCCCCCCCCCCCCCCCACTGACGCCCTCCTCGCCTTTTGTCCTTGCCAGCCTGCCGCTGCGTTTCTGGGTGAACGTGATCAAGAACCCTCAGTTTGTGTTCGACATCCACAAGAGCAGCATCACGGACGCCTGCCTGTCCGTGGTGGCCCAGACCTTCATGGACTCCTGCTCCACCTCCGAGCACCGCCTGGGCAAAGACTCGCCGTCCAACAAGCTGCTCTACGCTAAAGACATCCCCAACTACAAGAGCTGGGTGGAAAGGTCAGACCCTCCTTCAATCTCTTGGCCACATCATCTTATTGTCATCCTCACCTCGTGCCGAGCGATAAATCCAAGCCTACCTCACTCGGCACAGGCTTCACTACGCGTCTTTAAAAAGTCTATTTATTTCAATTCAATGATCCTCTCTATTGCAAAGTTCATGCAACAAGAGATTAGGGTTGTACGGTATACTAATGAATCATATTCCGTACTATACCGCCTCTAAAAAGTACCTTGTCTCCATGGTGACAAATAAAGTAAGTTTCTTACATGTACCATTATCAATCAATCAATCAATCAATCAATGTTTATTTATATCGTCCTAAATCACAAGTGTCTCAAAGGGCTGCACAAGCCACAACGACATCCTCGGTACAGAGCCCACATAAGGGCAAGGAAAAACTCACCCCAGTGGGACGTCGATGTGAATGACTATGAGAAACCTTGGAGAGGACCGCATGGATGTCGAGTGGGTCTGACATAATAGTGTGAGAGTCCAGTCCATAGTGGATCCAACATAATAGTGTGAGAGTCCAGTCCATAGTGGATCTAACATAATAGTGTGAGAGTCCAGTCCATAGTGGATCCAACATAATAGTGTGAGAGTCCAGTCCATAGTGGATCTAACATAATAGTGTGAGAGTCCAGTCCATAGTGGATCTAACATAATAGTGTGAGAGTCCAGTCCATAGTGGATCTAACATAATAGTGTGAGAGTCCAGTCCATAGTGGATCTAACATAATAGTGTGAGAGTCCAGTCCATAGTGGATCTAACATAATAGTGTGAGAGTCCAGTCCATAGTGGATCTAACATAATAGTGTGAGAGTCCAGTCCATAGTGGATCCAACATAATAGTGTGAGAGTCCAGTCCATAGTGGATCTAACATAATAGTGTGAGAGTCCAGTCCATAGTGGATCTAACATAATAGTGAGAGTCCAGTCCATAGTGGATCTAACATAATAGTGTGAGAGTCCAGTCCATAGTGGATCTAACATAATAGTGAGAGTCCAGTCCATAGTGGATCTAACATAATAGTGTGAGAGTCCAGTCCATAGTGGATCTAACATAATAGTGTGAGAGTCCAGTCCATAGTGGATCTAACATAATAGTGTGAGAGTCCAGTCCAGAGTGGATCTAACATAATAGTGTGAGAGTCCAGTCCATAGTGGATCTAACATAATAGTAAGAGTCCAGTCCATGGTGGATCTAACATAATAGTGAGAGTCCAGTCCATAGTGGATCCAACATAATAGTGTGAGAGTCCAGTCCATAGTGGATCTAACATAATAGTGTGAGAGTCCAGTCCAGAGTGGATCCAACATAATAGTGTGAGAGTCCAGTCCATAGTGGATCTAACATAATAGTGTGAGAGTCCAGTCCATAGTGGATCTAACATAATAGTGTGAGAGTCCAGTCCATAGTGGAGCTAACATAATAGTGTGAGAGTCCAGTCCATAGTGGATCTAACATAATAGTGTGAGAGTCCAGTCCATAGTGGATCCAACATAATAGTGAGAGTCCAGTCCATAGTGGATCTAACATAATAGTGAGAGTCCAGTCCATAGTGGATCTAACATAATAGTGTGAGAGTCCAGTCCATAGTGGATCTAACATAATAGTGTGAGAGTCCAGTCCATAGTGGATCTAACATAATAGTGAGAGTCCAGTCCATAGTGGATCTAACATAATAGTGAGAGTCCAGTCCATAGTGGATCTAACATAATAGTGTGAGAGTCCAGTCCATAGTGGATCCAACATAATAGTGTGAGAGTCCAGTCCATAGTGGATCTAACATAATAGTGTGAGAGTCCAGTCCATAGTGGATCTAACATAATAGTGAGAGTCCAGTCCATAGTGGATCCAACATAATAGTGTTTTTTTTTGCGGTTCCCTCTATTTAGAAAAGTATCGAAATACATTATTGATATCGGGACAACACTACAAGAGACTTGCCAATATGCTCACACTTTTTTACCCTCAGGACTTGGGGTGACCCGATACTGATATCAGTCCGATATCAGCAAGAACGTATCGGATGGTATAAACGCTGCGATACAAGCAGTCTGTGTCCAAAGCTGGACACACAGTTAACAGCTCAATGTCCTCCAAGTCATTTACAAAAGGTCACCGTGGTAGGCGAGCAGCTACACAACAGCCAAGCACACGATAGCACACAAGCTAGACGGACGTAATACGTGTCGTTAATTGAACAATAAAACAAACAAGTATCAAATCATTCACATTACTTACACATACAAAGTCTCCAAGGCAGAAGCGCATTGAAAAGTGTCCAGTAACAAATGTGTCCGCATCATGAGTCGAACTCCATTAATTATCATGGACATCAGATGTCACAAAAGAAGTAATTACCACCCCGACTTAATTAAAGACAGCGTGAGTCCATTCCAAATGGTTGACATTGAATAGGTTAGTGTTTTTCATGTCTCTGTTTTACTCGTTTTACTTGATCAAACCTTTTCTAACAATCAACACTACGTAATAATAAAAGCAGGTATGACTCCTGCGGATATCGTATCAACCAACACGCGGGAATCCAGTATCGCAAGTGACAAGCGTGCGTCAGGGCACCCCGAATCGTGACTCCGCATATTTTCCCTAACTTTATTCATAAATACCTCATGAAGATGTATTAAACGTAAACATGCCACACTCAATGGAAGGCTTCGCTACACGTCCTAAAGTAAAGCCCTGCCAACGATCCGTCAGCCAGTCACAGTGCATCTGGAAAGTCGTTTCCATATTTTGTTATCTCACAGATTCGTTCCAAAATGGAGTAAATAAATATTTTTGTCCTCAAAATTCTACACTCAATAACATAGTCAATTTTTTTTTTTTTCCAGATACATTCAAACTAAAAAAATCACATGTACATAAGTATTCACAGCCTTTGCTCAATATTTTGTTGATAAGAATAAGCGAAACTGCCCAAAGATTTGTGTGCCAAGCTTGTGGCATGGTAGTCTGTGGAACGCTCTCCCTGACCACCTGAGGGCACCACAGACTGTGGATGCTTTTTAAAAAAAGGCTTAAAAGCCCTTCTTTTTAAAAAGCCTTTTTAAAAAAAAATGCATACTATTTATAGCTATTTGGCTGTTCTAGTTTTTATTTTTATTTATTTCTTTATTATCTATTTCTTTATTTTTGAATACACTGTAGCACTTTGAGATTGTTTACTCAATATAAAGTGCTTTTTACAAATAAATAAAAATAAAATAAAAATATTGTTATTATTCAAAAAGACTTGAGGCTGTAATTGATTTTTTTTTTTTAGTTTTAATACATTTGAAAAGTTAAAAAAAAAAAAATGTTCACATTGTCATCATGTGTAGAATTTTGAGGACAAAAATGAATGTTGTTCCATTTCGGAGTAAGGCTGTAAGATAGCAAAAACATGAATAGTTTCCGGATGCACTGTAGCGTTCCCAGGTCCCACTCTTTAAGTACGACGTATATTTCAGCGACGTATCGAACCTTGTCGACGCGAGCGATGACGAGGCGATGTCCGCTGTCCCGCAGGTACTACGCCGACATCAACCGACTGCCGGCCATCAGCGACCAGGACATGAACGCCTACCTGGCGGAGCAGGCCCGGCTGCACTCCAGCGAGTTCAACATGCTGAGCGCCCTCAACGAGATCTACTCCTACATCAGCAAGTACAGCGAGGAGGTGAGTGTTGTATTGGCGCCCTCTGCTGGTGGCCGACCAGTAGTGGAAGTCATTAAGGGGGGGGCAACAAAACAATACATATTAGCTTTGGTGATGAAGTAATATCCAATAATATGTCATTAATAATGAATTCATTTAATGGGACCAATAAAAGATGACAAAATAGCCCCCCGGGTCGCATTTTGGACGCCAATTTAAAAAGTGGTCTTTTAAGCAAGAGTGACGTTTTCATACAGAGTGCAGATGTTTTGGAGTTAAAATGATACATTTTGCTTTAGGTTGAGATATGTTATTGAAAATTCCGCCCAAAATATATATTTTATTTATGTCAATTGTTTGTATTTGTATACATGATCGAAGTGCATGAATACATCTATTGTACCTTTTATTTATGTTCTGTTTTAACAATGTGATGCATCTAAACGCATGTATCGCATTGTTTTTATTTGATATCAGTGTACAAAACATTTCTCATGGATTTTCTCTACGATAAAAAGTACTAATAATACAAAATATTCTGAATATTTGTATGATATATGTATTTTATATATCTATGCATAATAGTTTGTATTGTTTGTTTGATAGTGTATTCAATATTTTTGTGTATATATATATATATCCATATCTATAGACGTATACATATATGTATATATCTGTAAATATGTACATTTGTCTATAGACATATACATGTGTGTGTGTGTATATATATATATATACACACACACACATACATATTTATATATATATACACACATACATATACATATATACATATACATATATATATATATATATATATATATATATGTATATATCAGTGACGTCATCATGGAAAGAAAAAAAATGTAAAAAGAAAAAAAAATATATTGTTAAATGTATCCAGTGATTATACTATAAAGTTATTTTCCATTTAACTTCACCAGTTTTAGATTATTTGTATTCAAAATCGCTGAATTTTCACATTTGCCGTTCAAATACTGAGAAGAGACGGTGCGGTGAACAGCAGCCAGTTGAGGCACGTCACTCAGTGCCTCAACATGGATTGCGCAATGACTCGGCTAACTGCTGGCCTGCTGTGCAGTGAGACCGTATTGCTGTATGAATTATATTATACATTTCCATAGTTTAGTTAGCTGAGGTATATAATGTACAGTGTATTTTGTCAACAACTGTATGTGTGTAACGTATTTCTTGTGCTGAGCGATCATAAAACGGCTGCAAAAGACGCACTGTGTGAGGCTCGCCTCCTGCACCCCCGCCGTAGAATTGTTATATCAACTAAAGCCCACACTTAAACTTTCCACGTGCAAGATTGAATCTATTTTAAAAAAATTATTTCATAAGAAGCCAAAAAATGCAAAAACAATAATGTTGGTGTTGGAGGAGTTGTGAATGACTGCAGGGACACAACATTAGGTACACCTGCAGACTGCAGGTGTACCTAATTCACAACTCCTCCAACACGAACATTATTGTTTTTGCACTTTTTGGCTTCTTATTAAATAACTTTTGTAACCTATTTTCCTGGGCTTTCCTCTTTGTGATGTTAAGTTCCTGTTATGCGCTGTTATACAGTATATGCCTTGAGCTCTTATTTTGAAGGCGCTAAGAGCGGAAGTGATGTCACGTCGCGGAGGTTTTTGAAAGAAGGTAAATAAAGTGGTCCTCGTGTAAACTGGAGCCTCCGTGTTTGTTATTTTGTAGTTTCATACAGTATAGGCCACATTTATAAACCCTCGGTTACACTTTTTTAAATAGATTCAATCTTGCACGTGGAAAGTTGAAGTGAGGGCTTTAGTTGCGGCGCATGGACTTCATTTATAAGTAAAGGTAAGACCATAATAACGTTTTTTTTTATTAAATGTGCTTTTTTGTGTGCTACAGTTTGTATGTGTAAAGTTAAAGTTAAGTTCAAGTAGCAATGATTGTCACACACACACTAGGTGTGGTGAAATTTGTCCTCTGCATTTGACCCATCCCCTTGATCACCCCCTGGGAGGTGAGGGGAGCAGTGGGCAGCAGCGGCGCCGCGCCCGGGAATAATTTTTGGTGATTTAACCCCCAATTCCAAGCCTTGATGCTGAGTGCCAAGCAGGGAAGAATGCTGGTATGAGCTTTTAAACATAACCCGTTAACTGCTGCCAATCAAATGGTGAATAAGATACTCTTTAGGGTTCATATGTTTGTAAATCTGACTGTGATGAAGTCAGTGCCTCACCAGCCATCAACCTCACTGCACGTCACTGATATATATATATATACATACACATACATACATACATATATATGTATATATATATATATATATATATATATATATATATATATATTAGAGATGCGCGGATAGGCAATTATTTCATCCGCAACCGCATGATAAAAGTCGTCAACCATCCGCATCCACCTGAATTAACATTTAATCAACACCACACCCGCCCGTTGTTATATATCTAATATAGACGATGCAAGGCATTAGTGAGGTTATAAAGCTTTTGCCTGTTAAAGAAAGGAGACTGATCCAATGCAGCAATCATCTGGGAGCCGCGCTGAGCGCACCTCCAAGCGCGTGGAGGTGCGCTGTCCCTCGCACCTGGGCTTGCGCCCGAGGCCTCAGCGCGCACCGCGGCGCCCATCCTACTCGTCGCGGCCTAGCCCTCGCGGCTCTCGCTGCCGGCGACGGCCGGGTATGGGCCCGACGCTCCAGCGCCATCCATTTTCAGGGCTAGTTGATTCGGCAGGTGGGTTGTTACACACTCCTTAGCGGGTTCCAACTTCCATGGCCACCGTCCTGCTGTCTATATCAACCAACACCTTTTCTGGGGTCTGATGAGCGTCGGCATCGGGCGTCTTAATGCGGCGTTCGGTTCATCCCGCAGCGCCAGTTCTGCTTGCCCCACCCCTTTCGTGAGCGCACTGCGCGCGGAGTGACCCCTGTTACGCGCTCCCGGCAATGGGGGTGGCGGGCAGGTAAGCTGCGCGGGCGGAGCGCGCGGAGTGACCCCTGTTACGAGCCCCCGGCCACGGGGGTGGCGGGCAGGTAAGCTGCTTACCTGCTGCGCGTGACGCCGGCCGTGGCGAAGGCGGACGAGGCGGGGTGTCGGTGCGGTGGTGACCCTGGACGTGCGTCGGGCCCTTCTCGCGGATCACCTCAGCTACGGCTCCCGGTGGGGCCCTCTCGGGGGAAGGGGCCTCGGTCCCGGACCCCGGCGAGGCGTCCCTTCTCCGCTCCGTAAAAGTGTCCATCTCTTTTTTTTTCCTTCTTCTGTTGTGGCATATGCTGCAGGTGCCTGCTCGTTTTTCGTATGTGGGTAACAACATTTAACTATGTATATATATTTACCAATTGGTTTAACTGCCACCCGCCTGAATCTATTTAAAATCTAATTTTTTTTTATTTCAACCGCCCGACCCGACCCGCGGATAAAATCTTTTTTTTTTTTTATTTCAACCGCCCGAACCGCGGATAATCCGCGGTTCGGGCGGTTGTGTCCGCAAACCGCGCATCTCAAATATATATATATATATATATTTATATGTCTTAATAAGGTTATCCAAAAAATAGTGCTCGATACCGTAGTAGAGCGCAATATATGTATGTGTGGGAAAAAAAATCACAAGACTATTTCATCTCTACAGGCCTGTTTCATGAGGGGGGGTACCCTCAATCATCAGGAGATTTTAATGGGAGCATTCGCATACCATGGTTTATATAGGGCACAGAGTGGGTGGGTACAGGCTGGCCTAGGGGCGTGGTGATTGGCTCATGTGTTACCTAGGAGGTGTTTCCGTCTATGGCGGCATGTTGTTACAATTTCGCTGCGCTTGTTGAGGGATGACAGGTCTGGACGGTAAATAATAAACAGTTTCTCTTTCAAGCATAGGTTGCATCTTTTATTACCACTATTGTAAGGTGTGCTGGATGCAAGAATTTTCCATGTTAAGCATTGGTATACAACTGATGTTTGTAAGCACCCCCCGTTGAGAGGGCAATCAGGTTTCTTTCGACAGTTACATCCTTTGTTGGTTTTGGAGTCGCTTTGTCTGGGGGTCGACGGCTCATTTGCAATTGTTTTGTTGTGGTTTGAGATGATTTGTCGTATATCATCAGTTGTATACCAATCTAAGGTAATACGCAAGGACATTAACACATCCGACACATATGTAGGATTAACCGAGGGAGAATTCAAAACCAGATGGAACAATCACAAGGCTTCTTTCAGGAACAAAAACCTGCGAAATACCACAGAACTCAGCAAACACATTTGGGACCTCAAAGACAATAATGTTGAATATTCAATAACATGGCAAATTCTTGCATCCAGCACACCTTACAATAGTGGTAATAAAAGATGCAACCTATGCTTGAAAGAGAAACTGTTTATTATTTACCGTCCAGACCTGTCATCCCTCAACAAGCGCAGCGAAATTGTAACAACATGCCGCCATAGACGGAAACACCTCCTAGGTAACACATGAGCCAATCACCACGCCCCTAGGCCAGCCTGTACCCACCCACTCTGTGCCCTATATAAACCATGGTATGCGAATGCTCCCATTAAAATCTCCTGATGATTGAGGGTACCCCCCCTCATGAAACAGGCCTGTAGAGATGAAATAGTCTTGTGATTTTTTTTCCCACACATACATATATATATATTTATATATATATATATATATATATATATATCACACATTTTTATGCGTAATATTTTGTATTGTTAGTTTGATATTCATGTTTTCAATATTTTAATGAATTTTTTCTACAATAAAACATACAAACAATAATACACAATGTTACAAATATTCTATATTATGAATATTGTTTATCCCTTTGGGGAAACAATACAAAAAAACGTCACTTATTTTTGTATGTTATATTAAAAGGAAACAGGAAATGTGAGTAAATATAACACATCCTTACTAACCCTGAGGGCAACAAATAGTATGAATGAAAATGTTTATTTTTCAAAAACATTTTTGATATAATCTCATTTTAAAGTCCATTGTTGTCAATATTGGGTGATCTTATTGTTGTGATCGCCCGCCCAAGTTGCCACATATGCCTCATCAAGAGCTCCATGGCTCCCCCTGGTGGTGAAGAAAGGCTTTGAACGCCACCTGCTCAGACGTGATTCCTCCTGACAGGCAGCAGGAAGATGAGAGCTGGTCTGCAGCCCTCCTTTGAACCCTTTGAACGCCGCGGTTCCTCGGGGGATCAAACGCCGAAGGCTGACAGACAAATATTCTCCGCTCGCCACTTTCATGACCCCGTTTTGTTTTTTGTCCTCAGATCACGGCGGCCTTGGAGCAGGACGACCACGCCAGGAAGCAGCGTCTGGCCTACAAGGTGGAGCAGCTCATCGGCGCCATGTCCCTGGAGAGTTGAGGACCGCTTTGGATCCTTTGCGGCTCTCGCGAGACGGGGACGAGTCCGAGTCCCGGACTTGGTCCGTCGTGGGCACAGGCGGTTGTGAGGACGCCTCAGCATGGAAGGACCCACTTATTTATTGATGTTGTTTTCCAGGACTTTGGTGTGCGTGTGTGTGGGACTCAACTCTGCTGCATTCAGATTTTATTTTTATACTCGGACCTTTTGGGAACTGATCCACAACCACTGAGGATTCTGGCACTCTCCTCGGAATGAGTCCACCGGTTCTTGTAGCAGCGTCCATGGAGTGAATGTAGAAAAACGTTTTCCAAACGGAGCTCGCCAAGAGCTTCCCAGACCTCAAAAGCACCAAAATCCTTGGTTTTCCTGCATTCCTTCCTTCGCGTCTTCGTGTGCTTCGCTTGCCGTCCGCTCATCAGCCGCGCGCTTTAAGTGCGTCTTAGTGGACTTTGACTTGAGTGCCAAAATCGGTTTATGCTTTACAAAGTAGAGCGTCGAGCACCAGACATCGACGGTCGCCTCGTTGCGAGAGAGCTTTCCCCTTAGTCGCGAGATAGAGTTTGTCCTTCTGAGCGTTCCAGTAGCGTTTTAGCGTAAGATGTCGTCGAGCAGGTGGGAACACGTCCAAAACTGCAGTTCTTGTCCGGCCTTCTTCAGGACTTACGGAGCTTAAAGGACTCCAACTGAGAACTGGGAGGACCAAGCAAGTCCAAGTACCAAAAGAGATAGGACATCATGGCTAACCCTGTTTTTACCCCCAACCTTAAACCAGCCAACCATAACGCTTAACCCAAGCCTTAAACCGAGCTCTAACCCCGAGCCCCAACTCCAGCTCAATTCCTAATTTAAGCCCTAACCTAAGTCCTAACCCGATATTAGCCGCATCCCATCTTTTCAGTCCCTCGACCTACAGATGGACAACTACCCGGGGGTTAACTTCCGCCAGGCACAGGCCAGCCTCCAAAAAACCAGGGTCGATGTGGAGAGTGCGGTCTTGTCCTTCGGCCTGAACAACCGTGAGTGGCGACCACAGTCAAGCAGCTCCTTAAAGGCTGTCAGGACATCCAAGACCACCTTGGCCCAGGTGTCCCTCTGATGGATTTTTCAGATTCCTTCCCTGTGGAACAGAAAAACCATCTCAGGCAGCTGAATCAAATCCTTAGGGACCACTACATCCCGGTCCTCCACAGCCAGGATTTTGAGGGACAGCATCCATTGGACGGATGACACGGCCAGGAAAATGCTAAACCACTGGCTTCGGCATTTAAACCTGCCGTCCCCAAAATGTGGGCCTCACAATTGTCCCTCTTCAACAAAGGCCTCAATTTGGTTCCTTCTACCAACCTCAGTCAGGTGAACTATGACCTCCAGCAATATCACAGGAGCGTCAAGGTCTTTTCACCCCCCCATGTCCGACTGGGAGCCCTCCCCTGGACTGTTCAGTGTTTCCCCCAGAAAATTTGTTAGTTAAGGTGGTGACTCTCCAGGGGGAGGAGACCAGGGAAGGGGGTGGGTGGGCGTAAGGATCGGTGTAACTCGGCCTGTCGCCATCAAGTCTCCACCTCGTCGCTGCCACCACAGCCAAGGGGGGCAATAGACTACAGACTGCGGTGAAGTAGGCCGGCTCCGTCGCGTGAAGAAGGTTGTGTTTTCCGCTCTATTTGCTGACTGACGATATATATCTCGATATTTTTTCCGTAAAGTAAAAACAAAACAGTCCTAGTTACCTGAGATACAAAGTACGTCATTATTATTACTTAGTAATTAACTAAGTCCAAATAATGGCTTACAAAGTCAAATTAATGACTTAATGTAAGTAAGCGTGGGGCCACATGCTGACATGTTCAACTCATCATGCTTAATTTATTACAGCATTTGGGAAGCCTGTAGTAGATTTGTATTATGTAAATGTTATATTTTTATCAACGTGATAGCAGGGACCCTGCCATTCAAAACTAAGCTGCTACATTACTAATGATTAATGTAAATATAGCTGAAAAAAATAGTACAATAGCAATAGGAGAGACTATTCATCCCTGAACACCATTGAGTTCTTGTAGGCTTAATGATGCACTTACATTATTATATCAACTATCAGAGACAGAAACTCTTCATTTAACATAATGTCCTTTTTTGCTGCTTCAACACAGAAAAAGGTAAAGTGAAATAACTTAGCTGTTAACTGTAGGTCAACCATGCTTGTCTTTCTCTCAGACAGACACACACAGCACAGTGAGCTAACGTTACGCTAAAAGCTAAGTAGCCTTCACCTCAAGGACTGAGAGCGAGCTGAGCTGCCGCTTATGTTTCTAGAACGTCAACGGGCTCATTGTGATGTTACTCGTAGTTGACTTGGAAGTGTCTCTCCTCTCTGCCTGTCTAAGCACTGTTACCTGCGCTCTGAATACGCACTGCTGATTGGCTGTTACCGCTTTGCGTGTAACCAATCAGATGGTTCTGTGGGTGGGACAATGCTGGGTGCTGCAGAGAAGTACTGACAGAGGCAGAACTAAACGGAGAGCTTGTTAAGACTTTAGTTTAGGCGGTGGCTCTTTGTTGTCAAGGCGGTCGCCTTAACAACAAATTCCAGGCGATGGTCCAGGCTGATGAGATCCCCTCGCTCGGGGTCGGGCTGCGTACCTGCCGTCGTGCCCAACCCTAACTTTAGCCCTAACCCTTACCTCAGTCCTAACCCTAACTTTAGCTTTAACCTCAGTCCTAACCAACTTTAGCCCTGACGGCAATCCTAACTCTAACTTTAGCTCTAACCTCAGTCCTAACCCTAACTTTTGCCCTAACCTCAGTCTTAACCCTAACTTTTCCCCAAACCTCAGTCCTAACCCGATATTAGCCGCATCCCATCTTTTCAGTCCCTCGACCTACAGATGGACAACTACCCGGGGGTTAACTGCCGCCATCCTCCAAAAAACCAGGGTCGATGTGGAGAGTGTGGTCTTGTCCTCCGGCCTGAACAACCGTGAGCGGAACACCAAGGCGACCACAGTCAAGCAGCTCCAAAAAGGCTGTCAGGACATCCAAGGCCACCTTGGCCCAGGTGTCCCTCTGATGGATTTTTGAGATTCCTTGCCTGTGGAACAGAAAAACCATCTCAGGCAGCTGAATCAAATCCTTAGGGACCACTACATCCCGGTCCTCCACAGCCAGGATTTTGAGACCGAGAGGGACAGCATCCTTTGGACGGATGATACGGCCAGGAAAATGCTAAACCACTGGCTTCGGCATTTAAACCTGCTGTCCCCATAAACCCCACCACTCGGGGGAGCAATACAAATGTGGCCCTCACAGTTGTCCCTCAACAAAGGCCTCAATTTGGTCCTTTGTACCAACCTCAGTCAGGTGAACTATGACCTCCAGCAATATCACAGGAGCGTCAAGGTTTTTTCACCCCCCATATTCGACTGGGAGCCCTCCCCTGGACTGTTGCCTCCAGAATTCCAGGCGATGGTCCAGGATGATGAGATCCCCTCGCTCGGGGTCGGGCTGCGTACCTGCCGTCGCGCCCAACCCTAACTTTAGCCCTAACCTTAACCTCAGTCCTAACCCTAACTTTAGCCCTAACCTTAACCTCAGTCCTAACCCTAAATTTAGCTCTAACCTCAGTCCTAACCTTAACTTTAGCTCTAACCTCAGTCCTAACCCGATATTAGCCGCATCCTATCTTTTCAGTCCCTGGACCTACAGATGGACAACTACCCGGGGGTTAACTTCCGCCACGCGGAGGCCATCCTCCAAAAAACCAAGGTTTCTGTCGATGTGGAGAGTGTCTCTATCGACTTCCTGGACCTTTAAGGGTCCTGACTTCAAGTACACACCTCCTTGACATCAAGGTGTTTTTCAAGGAGACCCACACTCTCTTCTACAAAAACAGCTCCCCCCCCAAACACACCTTTGCGGGGTTGGTGAAGTCACAACTTTTAAGGTTTCATAGGATTTGCACGAGGCGGGAGGACTTCTTGGTGGCCTTGAGGGCCCTCTTTTCTGCCCTGAAGGGGAGGGGCTATTCCAGGTCCTTCCTCAGGCGACAGTTGAGGGTCTTCTTGGACCGGAAGAGGCCTCCCCCTGGGACAACCATGATTCCTCTGATCACCACCTACTCTCCCTCGGCCGTAAAGGTCGCCAGGAAGGTAAAAAAACAACTTCCAGACCTTTGTGGAGAGTAGTGGGAGGCTGCGAGAGCTTTATGTGGTGTCGACCTTCCCAAAGAACCCCAACTTGAGTGATCTGCTGGTCAGGGTCTGGGTCAGCTCACTTCGGGACCCGCACTCCATTCGGAGGGATTCCCTTTTCCGCCACTCATCATGGTTGGTGAACCCCCACAACGGCAAAGTCTTTCAGCCGTTGTGCCGAGGTGGTCGACACACTAAGAACTGTGTGTCCGTGGTTTGGTGTCAGCGATGTGGCATTATGTACGTGGGCGAGACTGGCAATACCCTGGCCTACGTGGGCGACACTGGCAATACCCTGGCCTACGTGGGCGAGACTGGCAATACCCTGGCCTACGTGGGCGAGACTGGCAATACCCTGGCCATGAGATTCGCCCAGCACAAGTACAACATCGTTAGGCAGAAAAGTAGGAACCCTCGCCTGGTTCAGCACTTTGTCCGACACGGGTGGTCTTCCGTCCGGGCGACCGTTGTGGAAATGGATCCCAAATGGAGCCTCACCCAACGCCACAGGGCGGAGCTCCTTTGGATCAGCAGGTTGGGCACGAAGCATCCGGGAGGCCTCAATGAGGAAGCCATTTTTCTTCTGTCCTCCCACCCCCCTCTTCTCTAACCCTAACCAATTTTCTTACCTTATCCTTTAACTTCATTAGCCCTAACCCTAACCCCAACTCTAAACCTAACCTCTAACCCTAACCTTAATCAACCCTTTTTCTTTTGTTCTCTAATCTTTAGCTTCTTTATACCTAACCCCAACTCTAAACCTAACCTCTAACTCCAACCCTGACCCCAACTCTAACTCTGACCTTAGTCCTAACCCTAACCAACTCTTTTACTTTATACTTAACCCTAACCTTAATCAACTATTTTTCTTTCTCAAATCTTTAGCTTCTTTATACCTAACCCCAACCTCAACCCCAACTCTAAACCTAACCTCTAACTCCAACCCTGACCCCAACTCTAACTCTGACCTTAGTCCTAACCAACTCTTTTACTTTATACTTAACCCTAACCTTAATCAACTATTTTTTTTCTCTAATCTTTAGCTTCTTTATACCTAACCCCAACCTCAACCCTAACCTTAGTCCTAACCCCAACTCTAAACCTAAACCTAACCTCTATCCCCAACTCTAACCATAACCTTAACAACCCTTTTTCTTTTTCTCTCTAATCTTTAGCTTCTTTATACCTAACCTTAACCCCAACTCTAACCCTAACCTCTAACTCGTAACCTTAGTCCTAACCCTAGCCAACTCTTTTTCTTTTTTTCCTCTAATCTTTAGCTTCTTTATACCTTAACCCTAACCCCAACTCGAAACCTAACCTCTAACTCCAACCCTAACCCTAAGCAACTCTTTTTCTTTATACTTAACCCTAACCTTAATCAACTATTTCTTTTTTTCTCTAATCTTTAGCTTCTTTATACCTAACCTCAACCCTAACCTTAGTCCTAACCCCAACTCTAAACCTAACCCTAACCTCTTTCCCCAACTCTAACCTTAACAACCCTTTTTCTTTTTTCTCTCTAATCTTTAGCTTCTTTATACCTAACCTTAACCACAACTCTAACCCTAACCTCTAACTCTAACCTTAGTCCTAATAGCCAACTCTTTTTCTTTTTTTCTCTAATCTTTAGCTTCTTTATACCTTAACCCTAACCCCAACTCGAAACCTAACCCTAACCTCTAAGCCCAAAATTGCCCCCAACCCCAACTCTCAATCAATCAATCAATCAATGTTTATTTATATAGCCCTAAATCACAAGTGTCTCAAAGGGCTGCACAAGCCACAACGACATCCTCGGTACAAAGCCCACATAAGGGCAAGGAAAAACTCACCCCAGTGGGACGTCGATGTGAATGACTATGAGAAACCTTGGAGAGGACCGCATATGTGGGTAACCCCCCCCCTCTAGGGGAGACCGAATGCAATGGATGTCGAGTGGGTCTGACATAATATTGTGTACCTAACCTTAACCACAACTCTAACCCTAACCTCTAACTCTATAACCTTAGTCCTAACCCTAGCCAACTCTTTTTCTTTTTTTCTCTAATCTTTAGCTTCTTTATACCTTAACCCTAACCCCAACTCGAAACCTAACCCTAACCTCTAACCCAAAAATTGCCCCCAACTCTAACCTTAACCCTAACCCCAACTCTAACCCTACCCTCAAAACCCAAACCTAGCCCTAACCAACTCTTTTTCTTTATACCTAACCCCAACCTTAATCAACTATTTCTTTTTTCCCCCCTAATCTTTAGCTTCTTTATACCTAACCCCAACCTCAACCCTAACCCTAACCTTAGTCCTAACCAGTTTTTCATCGTTCTTCACAGAACCGCCCTTAGTTGTTCGTTTATTTACTTTTTGTCGAGAGTGCGTTCGCATCCTCGGCCGTTTTGGAGACATCCGGTCGGGGTGGAAGTGTGCGTGTGGGTCACAGCGGGTGGAAACTCTCCAGTTATTTTTCCTTTGACCCTAACCCCAAACCTAACCCTAACCCTTACCTGAGTTCCCATCATTATTTTCACCTACAAACTTTATTTCATATATTAAAATAACCGTCTGGTTTTGAACTATGGCGGCGTGGGAAAACGAGGAGTGGATCCCGGTCTGTCTGCGCGGGCGGAAACATCGACCACAGCGCGAAATGGCTTCGCCTTCCTGACCCCCACCTGAAAACTGAATAGCTCCGCCTTCCCGACCCCCACCTGAAAATGTCCGCTATAACGCTCAAAATAGCTGCCTTGTAGAGCGTCTGCAGAACCTTCCCCACAGAACTTATGCAGAGGTGACTCGGGGCTATCCTGATGGTTATTTGTTCGCCCCCGCGGGGACACACATCGCCATGGTTACGAAGCACGTGGGATGCGCGACAGCGCCCCCCAGTGGCAAAACAACGGCACTACACCCCGAAATAATTTTTTCCAGAGGCTTGCAATCTCAATATTCTCTTTTTCCGGCATACAACATGACCCCTAAAACCAGGGTACATTTCCAACTCCTCCCAACCCCCGGGTGACTTCTAGGGGTAATAAACCCAAAATAACACGAGTTAAACGCCCTAATGAAAGAACAGTCAGGAATAACAAGAAGACACGCCTAACCCTAACCTTTAACCCCAAACCTGCCCCCAACTCTAACCTTAGTCCTAACCCCAACTCTAACCTTAACAAACCCGTATTCTTTTTTTTCTCTAATCTTTAGCTTCTTTATACCTTAACCCTAACCCCAACTCTAACCTTAGTCCTAACCCCAACTCTAAACCTAACCATAACCTCTATCCCCCAACTCTAACCTTAACAAACACGTATTCATTGTTTTCTTTAATCTTTAGCTTCTTTATACCTTAACCCTAACCCCAACTCTAAACCTAACCCTAACCTTTAACCCCAAACCTGCCCCCAACTCTAACCTTAGTCCTAACCCCAACTCTAACCTTAACAAACCCGTATTCTTTTTTTTCTCTAATCTTTAGCTTCTTTATACCTTAGTCCTAACCCCAACTCTAAACCTAACCATAACCTCTATCCCCAACTCTAACCTTAACAAACCCGTATTCTTTGTTTTCTTTAATCTTTAGCTTCTTTATACCTTAACCCTAACCCCAACTCTATACCTAACCCTTAACCCCAAACCTGCCCCCAACTCTAACCTTAACAAACCCGTATTCTTTGTTTTCTTTAATCTTTAGCTTCTTTATACCTTAACCCTAACCCCAACTCTATACCTAACCCTTAACCCCAAACCTGCCCCCAACTCTAACCTTAGTCCTAACCCCAACTCTAACCTTAACAAACCCGTATTCTTTTTTTCTTTAATCTTTAGCTTCTTTATACCTTAACCCTAAACCCAACTCTAACCTTAGTCCTAACCCCAACTCTAACCTTAACAAACCCGTATTCTTTTTTTCTCTAATCTTTAGCTTCTTTATACCTTAACCCTAACCCCAACTCTAACCTTAGTCCTAACCCCAACTCTAAACCTAACCATAACCTCTATCCCCCAACTCTAACCTTAACAAACCCGTATTCTTTGTTTTCTTTAATCTTTAGCTTCTTTATACCTTAACCCTAACCCCAACTCTAAACCTAACCCTAACCTTTAACCCCAAACCTGCCCCCAACTCTAACCTTAGTCCTAACCCCAACTCTAACCTTAACAAACCCGTATTCTTTGTTTTCTTTAATCTTTAGCTTCTTTATACCCTAACCCCAACTCTAAACCTAACCCTAACCTTTAACCCCAAACCTGCCCCCAACTCTAACCTTAGTCCTAACCCCAACTCTAACCTCAACAAACCCGTATTCTTTTTTTTCTTTAATCTTTAGCTTCTTTATACCTTAACCCTAACCCCAACTCTAACCCTAACCTGCCCCCAACTCTAACCTTAGTCCTAACCCCAACCTGAGCCCCTAAAGACTAAGCCTTAACCTCACCCTCCCCAGGGTCCTTGGTTAGATTCAGGACTCTCAGTCTCCATGGACAGTCTTCCCAAGCTCCTCGTCGTACCTCACTTGACTTTCACAGAACCCAGACCTAAATGCCTTCTTCTCTTCCTCCAGGGGATAGAAATGCTCCTCACTTTTAGCTTCTTCTTCTTCTTCTTCTAAAACTCCATCAGAGTTGAAGCGTCTTCTCTTCTCCTCCCATGAAAACTCCTTTCCTTCGCCAACGTTTCTAAAACTACAAAAGCGTTTTTTTCCTTTTCATTTTTTCCCATTTGTGCGAGCAAACCGATGCCCGCACAACAACGCCACCTCAAAAAGATTTTCCTTTGTTTTTGTTGCCCGCACAACAACCAAACCTGCAGTTGAAATGATCCACGTAAAACTCCCCCCCCCCCCAGTAAAGAAAGCGTGTAGAAGAACTCTCTGCAGACACTGTAAGATAATTAATGGCCGTCCGTCTTTGTTATTTTCTATGAAAAGGTGTTGTGAAGATGAAGTATTTAACTTGTCCTCTGATAATATATGATTGTGTACTTACTGTAAATATCAAGCACACCTATTTTGCAAGCCAAGGATGACTTTGTACCATTGTTATATATGAATAAACTTTGCTGTGCAGCAACATTCTTTTATAAGTCTTCACCAGGTCAAGGTGCAGTTGGAACAACGTTCTCACTAAATAGTTCAAAGATCACTTTTGGGTCTAAACATCTTCATGAGTTTGTGGAAAATTTAAAGTATGCACTTTTTAAAAAAAATTTCAAAATAAAAGCTGCACAATCTGGCAACAAACGGCACAATTGTCCTCCCGCGCAGCCCAGACCTACTTCCTGTTCCTGCCTTCTGGGTAATGTTATACGCTTACATCACTATTTTACTTGATTTTTTGAATCCAGCACAGGATGATTAGGAACATTTATTTCCTCAATTAGAGATGTTGAAGTGTGATGATATCATCTCACAGTTCAAATGGTTCTACGGTTACCATCACACTTAACTATTCAAATTGTTCTATGGTTATCACCACACTTCATTCAAATGTGTCTACGGTTATCATCACACTTGACTATTCAAAGTGTTCTATGGTTATCATCACACTTGACTATTGAAATAAAGAGTAGTATTTAGTTAATGATGGTCCAGGTGTGTCTGGGATGAAAGACTCATCATCAAAATGTCATGTGACTGACCTGCAGCAACACTTCACTTCCTTATTGCACAAACTATTTGTTGTTTTGCAGTTAGTGACATCAGTGCAGACACAATGATGATGTCACCCCTTCACTATGATGATGTCACACCCCCACTATGATGATGTCACAGCCCTGACTCAACATGATCATTGTAACACGTCTACTTCCTGGATGATTAGTCTCAGCAGTGAAAGTAACATCCATTACTTCCAGCTGCAATTACACTTATTAACTAAATAGTAGTAGTACTAATAAATAGTACTACACATTATTAGTAGTAGTAGTAGTTATAAGTACTAGTAGTAAATAGTAGTATTTATAAGTAGTAATAGTACTAATAAATGGTAGACATAAAAAGTAGTACTAATAAATAGTACACATTAATAGTAGTACACAATAGTAGTACTAATAAATAGTAGTACACAGTAGTAGTACTAATAAATAGTAATAGTACTAAGAAATATTACTGCTAATAAATAGTAGAAGTATTTATAAATAGTGGTACTAGCAGTGGTAGTACTAATAAATGATAGTACACAAATAGTACTACACGTAAATAGTACACATAAATAGTAAATAGTACTAAAATAGTATTTAGTAGTAGTCCTAATAAATGGTACACAAATAGTAGTGCTAATAAATAGTACTACACAAATAGAAGTAGTACACATACATTATAGTACTAATAAATAGTACACAAATAGTAGTGCACATCGTTGTGGTACTAATAGAAATAGTCACATAAATAGTAGTACTACACGTAAATAGTAGTTATAAATAGTACTAATAAATAGTAGTATTTATAAGTAGTAGTAGTAGTACTACTAATAGTGGTGGTACTAATAAATGGTACACAAATAGTAGTACTAACAAACAGTACTACACAAATAGTACACATTGTAGTACACAAATAGTAGTACACACAAATAGTTGTGGTACTAATAAATAGTACACATAAATAGTAGTACACATTAATAGTTGTGGTACTAATAAATAGTACAGATAAATAGTAGTGCACATCAATAGTTGTGGTACTAATAAATAGTAGTACACAGTAATAGTTGTGGTACTAATAAATAGTACACATAAATAGTAGTGCACATTAATAGTTGTGGTACTAATAAATAGTACACATAAATAGTAGTGGTGCTAATAAATAATAGTACGGTAGTACACAAATAGTTGTGGTACTAATAAATAGCAATAGTACACATTGTTGTAGTACTAATAGAAATAGTCACATAAATAGTAGTACTACACGTAAATAGTAATACACATACATAGTAGTTATAAATAGTGCTAATAAATAGATTTATAAATAGTTGTACTAGCAGTGGTAGTACTAATAAATAATAGTACACAAATAGTACTACACGTAAATAGTACACATAAATAGTACTAAAATAGTATTTATTAGTAGTAGTAGTACTAATAAATGGTACACAAATAGTAGTGCTAATAAATAGTACTACACAAATAGAAGTAGTACACATACATTATAGTACTAATAAATAGTAGTACACATTGTTGTGGTACTAATAGAAATAGTCACATAAATAGTAGTACTACACGTAAATAGTAATACACATACATAGTAGTAGTTATAAATAGTACTAATAAATAGTAGTAGTATTTATAAGTAGTAGTAGTAGTAGTACTACTAATAGTGGTGGTACTAATAAATGGTACACAAATAGTAGTACTAACAAACAGTACTACACAAATAGTACACATTGTAGTACACAAATAGTAGTACACACAAATAGTTGTGGTACTAATAAATAGTACACATAAATAGTAGTACACATTAATAGTTGTGGTACTAATAAATAGTACACATAAATAGTAGTACACATTAATAGTTGTGGTACTAATAAATAGTACACATAAATAGTAGTGCACATTAATAGTTGTGGTACTAATAAATAGTACACATAAATAGTAGTGGTGCTAATAAATTATAGTACGGTAGTACACAAATAGTTGTGGTACTAATAAATAGCAATAGTACACATTGTTGTGGTACTAATAGAAATAGTCACATAAATAGTACTACACGTAAATAGTAATACACATACATAGTAGTTATAAATAGTAGTAGTATTTATAAGTAGTAGTACTAATAGTGGTAGTACTAATAAATGGTACACAAATAGTAGTAAACACAAATAGTTGTGGTACTAATAAATAGTAGTGCACATTAATAGTTGTGGTACTAATAAATAGCAATAGTACACATTGTTGTAGTACTAATAGAAATAGTCACATAAATAGTAGTACTACACGTAAATAGTAATACACATACATAGTAGTAGTTATAAATAGTACTAATAAATAGTAGTAGTATTTATAAGTAGTAGTAGTAGTAGTACTACTAATAGTGGTAGTACTAATAAATGGTACACAAATAGTAGTACTAACAAACAGTACTACACAAATAGTACACATTGTAGTACACAAATAGTAGTACACACAAATAGTTGTGGTACTAATAAATAGTACACAAATAGTAGTACACATTAATAGTTGTGGTACTAATAAATAGTACAGATATATAGTAGTGCACATTAATAGTTGTGGTACTAATAAATAGTACACATAAATAGTAGTACACATTAATAGTTGTGGTACTAATAAATAGTACACATAAATAGTAGTGCACATTAATAGTTGTGGTACTAATAAATAGTACACATAAATAGTAGTGGTGCTAATAAATAATAGTACGGTAGTACACAAATAGTTGTGGTGCTAATAAATAGCAATAGTACACATTGTTGTGGTACTAATAGAAATAGTCACATAAATAGTAGTACTACACGTAAATAGTAATACACATACATAGTAGTTATAAATAGTACTAATAAATAGTAGTAGTATTTATAAGTAGTAGTACTAATAGTGGTAGTACTAATAAATGGTACAAATATAGTAGTACTAACAAATAGTAGTACACATGGGAGTACACAAATAGTTGTGGTACTAATAAATAGTACACATAAATAGTAGTGCACATTAATAGTTGTGGTACTAATAAATAGTACACATAAATAGTAGTGCACACAAATAGTTGTGGTACTAATAAATAGTACACATAAATAGTAGTACACATTAATAGTTGTGGTACTAATAAATAGTACACATTAATAGTAGTGCACATTAATAGTTGTGGTACTAATAAATAGTACACATAAATAGTAGTGGTGCTAATAAATAATAGTACGGTAGTACACAAATAGTTGTGGTACTAATAAATAGCATTAGTACACATTGTTGTGGTACTAATAGAAATAGTCACATAAATAGTAGTACTACACGTAAATAGTAATACACATACATAGTAGTACTAATAAATAGTAGTAGTATTTATAAGTAGCAGTAGTACTAATAGTGGTAGTACTAATACATGGTACACAAATAGTAGTACTAACAAATAGTAGTACACATTGTAGTACACATTAATAGTTGTGGTACTAATAAATAGTACACATTAATAGTTGTGGTACTAATAAATAGTACAGATAAATAGTAGTACCGGTACACATTAATAGTTGTGGTACTAATAAATAGTACACATAAATAGTAGTGGTGCTAATAAATTATAGTACGGTAGTACACAAATAGTTGTGGTACTAATAAATAGCAATAGTACACATCGTTGTGGTACTAATAGAAATAGTCACATAAATAGTAGTACTACACGTAAATAGTAATACACATACATAGTAGTAGTTATAAATAGTACTAATAAATAGTAGTAGTATTTATAAGTAGTAGTAGCAGTACTAATAGTGGTAGTACTAATAAATGGTACACAAATAGTAGTACACATGGTAGTACACAAATAGTAGTAAACAAATAGTTGTGGTACTAATAAATAGTACACATAAATAGTAGTGCACATTAATAGTTGTGGTACTAATAAATAGTACACATAAATAGTAGTACACATTAATAGTTGTGGTACTAATAAATAGTACACATAAATAGTAGTACACATTAATAGTTGTGGTACTAATAAATAGTACACATAAATAGTAGTGGTGCTTATAAATAATAGTACGGTAGTACACAAATAGTTGTGGTACTAATAAATAGTAATAGTACACAAATAGTAGTACATGTTAATAGATGTAGTACTAATAGTACACATAAATAGTAGTGGTGCTAATAAATAGTACGGTAGTACACAAACAGTTGTGGTACTAATAAATAGTAAACAAATAGTAGTACCCATTAATAGTTGTAGTACTAATAGTACACATAAATAGTAGTGGTGCTAATAAATAGTAGTGGTGCTAATAAATAGTATGTGCAACTTAAAAGGCATCAGAAGAAAAGCAAAAGTGATTTTTAATCTCTACTGGAGAAAATGTTTTTATTTATATTTACATCAAATAATTGACTACAACTGAATATCCCACGTCCTCAACAAATACCTTCTTGTTTGTTTACTTGTGACACAAACACATTTCTACTTCCATATATTTGGAGAACGCTTACAAAATAAAGCAATCAAAGCAAAACTGGCCTTTTTAGTTTGACTTCACAGCAGGAGAATAAAAGTTGGATCCTCAGCAGAACTGGAAGACAAATGCAAGATTAGAATTCATCTTTTAAAATACAATTAAAACATGACATATGTATTGTTAAATAATTGTATGTCATTGTGAGTATAATCATGTATGATGTACAGTGAGTATAATCATGTATGATATACAGTGAGTATAATCATGTATGATGTACAGTGAGTATAATCATGTATGATGTACAGTGAGTATAATCATGTATGATATACAGCATGGCAGTAAAAGGTTAGTCTATGCTGCCATCTAGTGGCGAGAGCTGGCAAGTGACGCTACACATTTTTGGTTTTCTTTTAGTCTGAAATATAAACTACTTTTTTCTGACATGTAAAAGTCGTAAAATTACATTAGTGATAAATATTGAAACCAAATTATTTTTTGTGTATATACACACACACACACACACACACACACACACGTTTAAGATTGTAAATATACACAATATATTAAGATAAACATTGTATGTAACAATATATTCTGTATTTTTTACAGTCTCTTTTTTTCATGAACGTGACACTTTAAAAATTATTAAAAATAAAAAATCTCAACTAATACTACTATTTTGTTATTACAAATTTTTGGGGGGATTTAAAAAAATATGTTTGTAAAAAATATTTGTACATTTCCCCCATATTTAAAAAAAAAAAAAAAAAATTAGCATGACTCAATACAGTAGGATAAACATTGTAATAATATGTTATTATCAATTGTCTTCATGTATGATTTATCTTTTGACATGATACATATTTTAAATTGAGTTTTTTTATACTTTATTTTGATTGAAAAAATACATAAAATCAGTTCTACTACTACTATTTTGTTATTACAAATTTTTGGGGGGATTTAAAAAAATATGTTTGTAAAAAATATTTGTACATTTCCCCCATATTTAAAAAAAAAAAAAAAAATTAGCATGACTCAATACAGTAGGATAAACATTGTAATAATATGTTATTATCAATTGTCTTAATGTATGATTTATCTTTTGACATGATACATATTTTAAATTGAGTTTTTTTATACTTTATTTTGATTGAAAAAATACATAAAATCAGTTCTACTACTACCATTTTGTTATTACAAATTTTTGGGGGATTTAAAAAAATATGTTTGTAAAAATTATTTGTACATTTCCCTCATATTTAAAAAAAATAAATAAATTAGCATGACTCAATACAGTAGGATAAACATTGTAATATGTTATTATGAATTGTCTTAATGTATGATTTATCTTTTGACATGATACATATTTTAAATTGAGTTTTTTATACTTTATTTTGATTGAAAAAATACATAAAATCAGTTCTACTACTACTATTTTGTTATTACAAATTTTTGGGGGATTTAAAAAAATATGTTTGTAAAAAATATTTGTACATTTCCCCCATATTTAAAAAAAATAAATAAATTAGCATGACTCAATACAGTAGGATAAACATTGTAATAATATGTTATTATCAATTGTCTTAATGTATGATTTATCTTTTGACATGATACATATTTTAAATTGAGTTTTTTATACTTTATTTTGATTGAAAAAATACATAAAATCAGTTCTACTACTACTATTTTGTTATTACAAATTTTTGGGGGATTTAAACAAATATGTTTGTAAAAAATATTTGTACATTTCCCCCATATTTAAAAAATAAAAAATAAATTAGCATGACTCAATACAGTAGGATAAACATTGTAATAATATGTTATCATCAATTGTCTTAATGTATGATTTATCTTTTGACATGATACATATTTTAAATTGAGTTTTTTTATACTTTATTTTGATTGAAAAAATACATAAAATCAGTTCTACTACTACTATTTTGTTATTACAAATTTTTGGGGGGTTTGTAAAAAATTTTTACATTTCCCTAATATTTAAAAAAAATAAATAAATTAGCATGACTCAATACAGTAGGATAAACATTGTAAAAAAATGTTATTATCAATTGTCTTCATGTATGATTTATCTTTTGACATGATACATATTTTAAATTTAGTTTTTTTTATACTTTATTTTGATTGAAAAAATACATAAAATCAGTTCTACTACTACTATTTTGTTATTACAAATTTTGGGGGGATTTAAAAAAAATATGTTTGTAAAAAATATTTGTACGTTTCCCCCATATTTAAAAAATTCAAATAAATTAGCATGACTCAATACAGTAGGATAAACATTGTAATAATATGTTATTATGAATTGTCTTAATGTATGATTTATCTTTTGACATGATACATATTTTAAATTGAGTTTTTTATACTTTATTTTGATTGAAAAAATACATAAAATCAGTTCTACTACTACTATTTTGTTATTACAAATTTTTGGGGGATTTAAAAAAATATGTTTGTAAAAAATATTTGTACATTTCCCCCATATTTAAAAAATAAAAATAAATTAGCATGACTCAAAACAGTAGGATAAACATTGTAATAATATGTTATTATCAATTGTCTTAATGTATGATTTATCTTTTGACATGATACATATTTTAAATTGAGTTTTTTATACTTTATTTTGATTGAAAAAATACATAAAATCAGTTCTACTACTACTATTTTGTTATTACAAATTTTTGGGGGATTTAAAAAAATATGTTTGTAAAAAATATTTGTACATTTCCCCCATATTTAAAAAAAAAATAAAAATTAGCATGACTCAATACAGTAGGATAAACATTGTAATAATATGTTATTATGAATTGTCTTAATGTATGATTTATCTTTTGACATGATACATATTTTAAATTGAGTTTTTTATACTTTATTTTGATTGAAAAAATACATAAAATCAGTTCTACTACTACTATTTTGTTATTACAAATTTTTGGGGGATTTAAAAAAAATATGTTTGTAAAAAATATTTGTACATTTCCCCCATATTTAAAAAAAAAAAAAAATTAGCATGACTCAATACAGTAGGATAAACATTGTAATAATATGTTATTATCAATTGTCTTAATGTATGATTTATCTTTTGACATGATACATATTTTAAATTGAGTTTTTTTATACTTTATTTTGATTGGAAAAATACATAAAATCAGTTCTACTACTACTATTTTGTTATTACAAATTTTGGGGGGATTTAAAAAAATATGTTTGTAAAAAATATTTGTACATTTCCCCCATATTTAAAAAAGTAAATAAATTAGCATGACTCAATACAGTAGGATAAACATTGTAATAATATGTTATTATCAATTGTCTTCATGTATGATTTATCTTTTGACATGATACATATTTTAAATTGAGTTTTTTTTATACTTTATTTTGATTGAAAAAATACATAAAATCAGTTCTACTACTACTATTTTGTTATTACAAATTTTTGGGGGATTTCAAAAAATATGTTTGTAAAAATTTGTACATTTCCCCCATATTTAAAAAAATAAATAAATTAGCATGACTCAATACAGTAGGATAAACATTGTAATATGTTATTATCAATTGTCTTAATGTATGATTTATCTTTTGACATGATACATATTTTAAATTGAGTTTTTTTATACTTTATTTTGATTGAAAAAATACATAAAATCAGTTCTACTACTACTATTTTGTTATTACAAATTTTTGGGGGATTTAAAAAAATATGTTTGTAAAAAATATTTGTACATTTCCCCCATATTTAAAAAAAAATAAAAAAATTAGCATGACTCAATACAGTAGGATAAACATTGTAATAATATGTTATTATCAATTGTCTTCATGTATGATTTATCTTTTGACATGATACATATTTAAAATTGAGTTTTTTTATACTTTTTTTTGATTGAAAAAATACATAAAATCAGTTCTACTACTACTATTTTGTTATTACAAATTTTTTGGGGATTTAAAAAAAATATGTTTGTAAAAAATATTTGTACATTTCCCCCATATTTAAAAAAAATAAATAAATTAGCATGACTCAATACAGTAGGATAAACATTGTAATAATTTTGTTATTATGAATTGTCTTAATGTATGATTTATCTTTTGACATGATACATATTTTAAATTGAGTTTTTTTATACTTTATTTTGATTGAAAAAATACATAAAATCAGTTCTACTACTACTATTTTGTTATTACAAATTTTGGGGGGATTTAAACAAATATGTTTGTAAAACATATATGTACATTTCCCCCATATTTAAAAAATAAAAAATAAATTAGCATGACTCAATACAGTAGGATAAACATTGTAATAATATGTTATCATCAATTGTCTTAATGTATGATTTATCTTTTGACATGATACATATTTTAAATTGAGTTTTTTTATACTTTATTTTGATTGAAAAAATACATAAAATCAGTTCTACTACTACTATTTTGTTATTACAAATTTTTGGGGGATTTAAAAAAATATGTTTGTAAAAATTATTTGTACATTTCCCTCATATTTAAAAAAATAAATAAATTAGCATGACTCAATACAGTAGGATAAACATTGTAATAATATGTTATTATCAATTGTCTTCATGTATGATTTATCTTTTGACATGATACATATTTTAAATTGAGTTTTTTTATACTTTATTTTGATTGAAAAAATACATAAAATCAGTTCTACTGCTACTATTTTGTTATTACAAATTTTGGGGGGATTTAAAAAAAATATGTTCGTAAAAAATATTTGTACATTTCCCCCATATTTAAAAAAAATTTAAAAAAAATTAGCATGACTCAATACAGTAGGATAAACATTGTAATAATATGTTATTATCAATTGTCTTCATGTATGATTTATCTTTTGACATGATACATATTTTAAATTGAGTTTTTTATACTTTATTTTGATTGAAAAAATACATAAAATCAGTTCTACTACTACTATTTTGTTATTACAAATTTTGGGGGGATTTAAAAAAATATGTTTGTAAAAATTATTTGTACATTTCCCTCATATTTAAAAAAATAAATTAGCATGACTCAATACAGTAGGATAAACATTGTAATAATATGTTATTATCAATTGTCTTCATGTATGATTTATCTTTTGACATGATACATATTTTAAATTGAGTTTTTTTATACTTTATTTTGATTGAAAAAATACATAAAATCAGTTCTACTACTACCATTTTGTTATTACAAATTTTTGGGGGATTTAAAAAAATATGTTTGTAAAAATGTGTACATTTCCCCCATATTTAAAAAAGTAAATAAATTAGCATGACTCAATACAGTAGGATAAACATTGTAATAATATGTTATTATCAATTGTCTTCATGTATGATTTATCTTTTGACATGATACTTATTTTAAATTGAGTTTTTTTATACTTTATTTTGATTGAAAAAATACATAAAATCAGTTCTACTACTACTATTTTGTTATTACAAATTTTTGGGGATTTAAAAAAAATATGTTTGTAAAAATTTGTACATTTCCCTCATATTTAAAAAAATAAATAAATTAGCATGACTCAATACAGTAGGATAAACATTGTAATATGTTATTATCAATTGTCTTAATGTATGATTTATCTTTTGACATGATACATATTTTAAATTGAGTTTTTTATACTTTATTTTGATTGAAAAAAATACATAAAATCAGTTCATAGAAACATTTATAATGTAGTTTTTCATAAATATATTTTTTGTACTACAAATGTATATTTGTGAAACATTGACGTAATGTAGAATACAACAATATATTGATTGACAGTATTTGAAACATTGACATAATGCATTGAAGTGATAGCTGTACTTTTACAAGATGACTAATAAGTCATAAGTCTGGGGTAAGTTTTTCCTTGCCCTTATGTGGGCTCTGAACCGAGGATGTGGTTGTGGCTTGTGCAGCCCTTTGAGACACTTGTGATTTAGGGCTATATCAATAAACATTGATTGATTGATTGATTGATTGAAGTCCATACACAAGTCACACACACACACACACGTGCTTACCTTCCAGCGTTGTCCGCAGTCGTTACACAACACGTATGTGGTCATTGGCTCGTCTGCACTGCGAGTTTGCACCTTGGAAACACAAACAGACAACGTTGCTGCACTTAAGTCTTTTCTATCTCTACTGGGGAGTGAAAGACACCAAGTGAGACCTCTTGTCGAGGATCTTTGTTTCTGTGGGTAATAAAAGGTAAGACCATTTAGTAGGGGTGTAACTGTACACAAACATTTGGGTTCGGTACGTACCTCGGTTTAGAGGTCACGGTTCGGTTCATTTTCGGTACAGTAACAGTGTTTCCCACACATTCATTTATTTGTGGCGGCCCGCCACGAAAGAATTACGTCCGCCACAAATGGATTTTTCGGCTTTTGACTCGCTCGACCGCTCATAAAAGCAATGGGACTCTGTCTGTGAATGTTGCTTGTAGTTACAACTCCGGTGCAGTAGGTGGCGGTAGCCTACTATGCATTGTAACTCCGCCAATATCATTTAATTCACCTGGTGGGCCAGAAGAAGAAGAAGACGAAGACGAAGAAGACGGCGGAGTAAAAGAACGGACCGACCGGATCAAAATATGAGGGTAATATAGGTAGATAGGTTATAGCTGCGTCGCTCGCGGCTCGTCATATATTTAACGTTAATCCGCGATTTCACCGAGCGTTTCACTCACGGTGAGCAACCTGACGCTGCTTCATTAACAACGCCGCTGTTTGACTCGGTCACCTGTTTTCATACCGACGAGCTAACGTGTCCAGGTTATAACCCTGTTGTCAATAAACACACGTGTACTGAAGCTAAAATGTCCACTGTCCACTGCAGCATGTGAATGCAATGAAAAGAATAAAATCTGAGCCAAGCAGCTGTTAAAATGTTGTCCAGGTTAATGTTTTGGCCATTCATTTCAAGATTTCAACTGTGATCGGGCTTTAAGCAGGTGGCTGACCTGTTCAGATGAGTGTAACTCAGGGGTGCTCACACTTTTTCTGCAGGCGAGCTACTTTTCAATTGATCAAGTCGTGGGGATCTACCTCATTCATATATATCATTTATATTTACTTATTTATGAAATATATGTTTTTGTTAACAAGTTAAAGGTGTTTAATGATAATACAAGCATGTTTAACATATAGTTAATATTGTTAATAAATTAAAGGTGTTTAATGATAATACAAGTATGTTTAATACATATATTTAATATTGTTAACAAGTTAAAGGTGTTTAATGACAATACAAGCATGTTTAATACATATAGTTAATAAGTTAAAGGTGTTTAAAGATAATACAAGCATGTTTAACACATATTGTTAATAAATTAAATGTGTTTAATGACAATACAAGCATGTTTAACACATATAGTTAATATTGTTAACAAGTTAAAGGTGTTTAAAGATAATACAAGCATGTTTAACACATATAGTTAATATTGTTAACAAGTTAAAGGTGTTTAATGATAATGCAAGCATGTTTAACACATATAGTTAATATTGTTAATAAATTAAAGGTGTTTAATGATAATACAAGTATGTTTAATACATATATTTAATATTGTTAACAAGTTAAAGGTGTTTAATGACAATACAAGCATGTTTAACACATATAGTTAATATTGTTAATAAATTAAAGGTGTTTAATGATAATACAAGCATGTTTAACACATATTGTTAATAAATTAAAGGTGTTTAATGATAATACAAGCATGTTTAATACATATAGTTAATATTGTTAACAAGTTAAAGGTGTTTAAAGATAATACAAGCATGTTTAACACATATAGTTAATATTGTTAACAAGTTAAAGGTGTTTAAAGATAATACAAGCATGTTTAACACATATAGTTAATATTGTTAACAAGTTAAAGGTGTTTAAAGATAATACAAGCATGTTTAACACATATTGTTAACAAGTTAAAGGTGTTTAATGACAATACAAGCATGTTTAACACATATAGTTAATATTGTTAACAAGTTAAAGGTGTTTAAAGATAATACAAGCATGTTTAACACATATAGATTCCTTTCTTTCATGAAGACAAGAATATAAGTTGGTGTATTACCTGATTGTGATGACTTGCATTGATTGGAATCAGACAGTGGTGCTGATAACGTCCGCATTTTCGAATGGAGGAGAAAAAAAGTCCTCCTTTCTGTCCAATACCACATGAAAGTGGTTGGTTTTTGGCATCTTATTTGTCCAGCTTCCGTACTCCTTTGTATACACTTTACAAGAAATACATTGTCGGCAAACTCCGTAGCTTGCTAGCTTGTGCACGCCAACTTTTTGAGACTCTTATTTTGTTAGCGCAACTGCGCAGTCGGTCTTTGGAGTTTTGACGACAGGTACGGCGCCAGAGTCTGTTGAAATAAAGTGTTTCTCGCCTTCCTGTCGGTAATTTTAATGAGCTAAATATGTGCATAAAGTGTTGTACTTATATTCCAACTCCGCGTTCTTCTTGGTCATCGCCGCTGCCGCCGTCACCCCCCGCCCCCCGACCACACCACCACAAATAGATGCCTGTTCTGTGGGAAACACTGAGTAAGAAAACAACAAAATATACATTTTTGGGTTATTTATTTACCAAATTTGCAAAATCTTCCACCAAAAATATTTTTCTTAGTGTAATATTTACGGGAACCTTGGATAGGTCAATAATTCATAATAACATTGATTTTGATTCAATATTATGTTTTGAGCAATGACAGAAAAAAACCCAGCTTTGTTTTATTAGTCAACATTGCAACTTTTTCTAAATGACATTTAAGCTTTTTTACTTCACTTTTGTTATGTTTTTGTTTATTTGAATAGTATTTTTAGAATGTGCCGTGGGCCTTTAAAACATTAGCTGTGGGCCGCAAATGGCCTCCGGGGCACACTTTTGACACCCCTGCTATACATAATAACAAATTAAATGGATAAAAAGCAGTTTATCATAACTCTCTCTCTCTCTCTGTCTCTGCCCCTCCCTCACCAATGCTGCTGCTTGTTTTGTTTTTAACCCCTTCTTAACCCTGAACGTACATTGAAAATACACGCAACCCTAACTCAAAATGCCGGACATTTGAGGCATTTAAGTAACTCCGCAAAAGAGGACATGTCCGGTGAAAAGAGGACGTATGGTCAGTCTATCCTAGCCCGTTAGCTGCTAGCACGCCGTGTGTTGTGCCTCGGTGTGCATTGTTTACACAACGGCCGTTACGCTACTTACATACCTGCCAACTTTTGAAATCAGAAAAACCTAGTAGCCAGGGTCCAGGGGCCACAGGCCCTGGTAGGTCCAGGACAAAGTCCTGGTGGGTGGTTCAGGCCGACGCAAAATGATTGATTGCATTCAGACAGGTTAAAATGTTGCTAAAACCATCACTTTTCTATCAGTCACAGTGACTTTTCAAAACAAAAATATTACAGCAAAAATCATATGGGTTGATTGACATGTTTATTCTGTAAGCTAACTTCAATAGTTTGAGATTATTTTGACAGTTAATGCCAGTTATCCTGTCAACCTTTCACAAGACTTCAATTTGTTCATTGAAAGTATAAACACTTTTTACAGTAAACAAATGGTAAAACAGTACTAAACAATTCCATTAAAAAAAAAATTGGTGTTATTAACTTTCTGTCCAAGCTTGTATAATCTACTGCCTTGTTCAATTGTAAAAAATATTCTGTGCCTAAAATTCACATTTCTATCACAATTATCATACTGTAAACATGGTAAGCTCACTTCATTAAAATTAATAGTCCTGTCAATAGCATGGAATTACAATTCAAATGTAGTTTTTTTGTAAGCCTTTCAAAAGAATTCAAAATATGAAAAATTCATGAAAATTAATTGAAGCCATCAGACACTTGAAAAGTGGCACATCACATCTCTAATGTAATCATTTGAACTTTTCAACAGAAATAGCACTGCAAAAATATTAAGGACATACTTCTGTATTTTGGTAGTTATGCTGTCAACATTTAACAAGATTTCTTCAACTTGGACTTGAAAGCATAAATAGTATAAACACTTTTAACAGTATAACAGTACTAAACAATTCCAATAGATAACATTGGTGTCATTACCTTTTTGTGGCTAAAATCCGAAAAACGTTGAAAGTTTTCCACTTGTATCGCTAGCAACGGCATTAGACTTGTGTTTTTTTGTCCCAACGTGGTCTTTTACATCGCTAATTCCTCCGTGTCCGATCGAAAAATCTTGTCTGCACAAGGTGCAATTCGCGTAGTTTTCACCCTTTTTGGAACGGATAATTATTCCCGGATAGGCTTTTGAATATTCTTCACGGAATGACTGCAGTTTTCTTTTCGGTTTAAGACTCGTTTGCGATTTTTCTCCGGCTGATTCCATGATCGTTCGCTCGTTTGGAAACAATGGCAACTGTATGGCGTCACATTAGTGCCAAAAATCCGCGCGCATATAAAAACTGTTATCGCGCGCTGATTCTCCACTTCGTGCGCGCGCGCGACACCATTTTGCGCGCGCGCGGTTCCTTTCTGTGGTGCGTGCGGTGCGTGCGGTGCGTGCGGCGCCTTTCTGCGCGCTCTCTGTGTACTCCTGGCATCTCTCCTCGTGCTGTCATGTTTCTTTTTAGCACTTTGGGGGCGGGTATGCTTAGACGGCCCCTTCTTTCTGATTGGCTGTGAGCATTTTTCATATGACCAATCATTCTCCAGCGTAGCAACGTTGTAGCCATCTTACTTCAGACATCTAGCCTCAATCATTACATTGATGTCAATGGTACATGTACTAATTAAATTACCATAACTTGCTAGATTTTCGACCAATTTACAAACGGTTTGCCTTGTTACAAATCTTATTACATGTAGATATGACATAGGATGCTGTTGAAATGACCTCTTTCGCTTTAAAAAAAAAAAAGACTTAATTGTGCAACATAGTTGTGTAGGGTCAGTGTTAGTCAGTTCTCTGATTATTTTAAACTGTTTCAGAATACATTATTAAAAGGCTATTTTTAACATTTTAAAAACAAAATTCAAAGATTATTTCATTAATTTTATGGCTGAATCAAAAGAAATTCCATAAATTAGAAAACAAATGTTCAAGAAGAAGTGAAAATATAAAATAATGTTATTGCTGGTGGACCAGTTCTGGCTGAAAGATGTCATTATGGTGTTTGTTGTCTTATTTATTTGGCTCACATTTTGTATTACCCTGTATTGTGTTTATGTGGTATGAAATAACCTTCATCAGCGCGCTACATTTTTTTTATCCACTTCTTCCTCCGTAAATCTTGATACATATTGACGATGACCCGCCCTGCTATACTTCTGATTGGCTCTGAGCATTTTTCACCTGACCAATCAGAAAGGAGGGGCCGTCTAAGCATACCCGCCCCCAAAGTGCCAAAAAGAAACATGACAGCGCGAGGAGAGATGCCAGGAGTACACAGAGAGCGTGCAGAAAGGCACCGCGCGCGCGCTAAAAGGCACCACGCGCGCGCACGAAGTGGAGAATCAGCGCGCGATAACAGTTTTTATGCGCTCGGATTTTTGGCACTAATGTGACGCCATACAACTGGTGCCTCGTGCTTGGCAGCGGTGCTATAAATAGCCTCGCGCATGGCATTCGGAATGGCTCGATAGGAAGTTACGGGAAGCAGTGTCATTGTTGTTACGCGATTTCGTGAATAAAACTTTTAAAAAAAATTTTTTTTTTAATTAATGAAAAACCGTATTTTTTATCACTGCAACCGTAACCCGGAATAGGTTGATGAAAACCGTACTAATTACGGGAAAACCGGAGTAGTTGGCAGGTATGCATTAACTTTAGAATTTGATGCCAGCAACACGTGACAAAGAAGTTGGGAAAGGTGGCAATAAATACTGATAAAGTTGAGGAATGCTCATCAAACACTTACACAGGTGAACATGCTAATTGGGAACAGGTGGGTGCCATGATTGGGTATGAAAGTAGTTTCCATGTCTTTCACAAGAAAGGATGGGGCGAGGTACACCCCTTTGTCCACAACTGCGTGAGCAAATAGTCAAACAGTTTAAGAACAACGTTTCTCAAAGTGCAAATTGCAAGAAATTTCGGGATTTCAACATCTACGCTCCATAATATTATCAAAAGGTTCAGAGAATCTGGAGAAATCACTCCACGTAAGCGGCATGGCCGGAAACCAACATTGAATGACCGTGACCTTCCATCCCTCAGACGGCACTGTATCAAAAAGCGACATCAATCTCTAAAGGATATCACCACATGGGCTCAGGAACACTTCAGAAAACCACTGTCACTAAATACAGTTGGTCGCTACATGTGTAAGTGCAAGTTAAAGCTCTACTATGCAAAGCGAAAGCCATTAATCAACAACACCCAGAAACGCCACCGGCTTCTCTGGAACCCGAGCTCATCTAAGATGGACTCATGCAAAGTGGAAAAGTGTTCTGTGGTCTGACGAGTCCACATTTCAAATTGTTTTTGGAAATATTCGACATCGTGTCACCCGGACCAAAGGGGAAGCGAACCATCCAGACTGTTATCGACGCAAAGTTCAAAAGGCAGCATGTGTGATGGTATGGGGGTGTATTAGTGCCCAAGGCATGGGTAACTTACACATCTGTGAAGGCACCATTAATGCTGAAAGGTACATACAGCTTTTGGAACAACATATGCCGCCATCTAAGCTTCTTCTTTTTCATGGACGCCCCTGCTTATTTCAGCAAGACAATGCCAAGCCACATTCAGCACGTGTTACAACAGCGTGTCTTCGTAAAAAAAAAAAAAAAAGAGTGCAGGTACTTTCCTGGTCCGCCTGCAGTCCAGACCTGTCTCCCATCGAAAATGTGTGGCGCATTATGAAGCGTAAAATCCGACAGCGGAGACCCCGGACTGTTGAACGACTAAAGCATAAATAAAACAAGAATGGGAAAGAATTCCACTTTCAAAGCTTCAACAATTAGTTTCCTCACTTCCCAATCGTTTATTGAGTGTTGTTAAAAGGAAAGGCCATGTAACACAGTGGTGAATATGCCCTTTCCCAACTACTTTGGCACGTGTTGCAGCCATGAAATTCTAAGTTGATTATTATTTGGAAAAAATCAAATAAAGTTTATGAGTTTGAACATCAAATATTTTGTCTTTGTAGCATATTCAACTGAATATGGCTTGAAAAGGATTTGCAAATCATTGTATTCCGTTTATATTTACATCTAACACCATTTCCCAACTCATATGGCAACAGGGTTTGTAGTAGAAATGGCACAAATTGTTCTTCCTGATCTCTTTACAGACATTTCCTGAAAGTTTCATACAAAATTGCCTATAAAAGTATATTTTGCTAGCTCACTGACAAGGTAATAATACAAGTATAGTGTGTGTGTGTGTGTGTGTGTGTGTGTGTGTGTGTGTGTGTGTGTGTGTGTGTGTGTGTGTGTGTGTGTGTGTACCTGTGTGTACGTGCAGCTCTTGCCTTTACACTTTTTGCACACAAACATGTCTGTCTCTGTCCCGCCCACTCTGGACAGTTGATGCTCACGAATGGACTCTTTGGTCAAAGTTTCTCTCATCTGCTTCATCTCAGCACTCGCCATCGCCTACACACACACACACACACACACACAGACACACACACACACACACACAGAGTCATGATCAAAAGTGTCCCGTATTTTCCGCACCATAAAGCGCACCTAAAAACCTCAAATTTTCTCAAAAGCTGACAGTGCACCTTATAATCCGGTGCGTCTTATATATAAACAAAGTTTTAAAATAGGCAGTTCATTGAAGGTGCGCCTTATAATGCGGTGCGCCTTATATATGAACAAAGTTTTAAAATAGGCCATTCATTGAAGGTTTGCCTTATATATGAACAAAGTTTTAAAATAGGCCATTCATTGAAGGTTCACCTTATATAGAAAAAAGTTTAAAATAGGCCATTCATTGAAGGTGCGCCTTATAATGCGGTGCATCTTATAATGCGGTGCGCCTTATATATGAACAAAGTTTAAAATAGGCCATTCATTGAAGGTGCGCCTTACAGTGCGGTGCGCCTTATTTATGAACAAAGTTTTAAAATAGGCCATTCATTGAAGGTGCGCCTTACAGTGCGGGCGCCTTATTTATGAACAAAGTTTTAAAATAGGCCATTCATTGAAGGTTCACCTTATATAGAAAAAAGTTTTAAAATAGACCATTCATTGAAGGTGCGCCTTACAGTGCGGTGCGCCTTATTTATGAAAAAAGTTTTAAAATAGGCCATTCATTGAAGGTGCACCTTATAATGTGGCGCGCCTTATATATGAACAGTTTTAAAATAGGCCATTCATTGAAGGTTCGCCTTATGATGCGGTGCGCTTTATAATGCGGTGCGCCTTTTATATGAACAAAGTTTTGAAATAGGCCGTTCATTGAAGGTGCGCCTTATCTATGAACAAAGTTTTAAAATAGGCCGTTCATTGAAGGTGCGCCTTATGATGCGGTGCGCCTTATATATGAACAAAGTTTTAAAATAGGCCATTCATTGAAGGTGCGCCTTATAATGCGGTGCGCCTTATATATGAACGTTTTGAAATAGGCCGTTCATTGAAGGTGCGCCTTATAATGCGGTGCGCCTTATATATGAACAAAGTTTTAAAATAGGCCATTCATTGAAGGTGCGCCTTATGATGCGGTGCGCCTTATAATGCGGTGTGCCTTATCTATGAACAAAGTTTTGAAATAAGCCGTTCATTGAAGGTGCGCCTTATAATGCGGTGCGCCTGATATATGAACACATTTTTAATATAGGCCATTCATTGAAGGTGCGCCTTATAATGCGGTGCGCCTGATATATAAACACATTTTTAATATAGGCCATTCATTGAAGGTGCGCCTTATATATGAACAAAGTTTTGAAATAGGCCGTTCATTGAAGGTGCGCCTTATGATGCGGTGTGCCTTATGTATGAACAAAGTTTTAAAATAGGCCATTCATTGAAGGTGCGCCTTATAATGCGGTGTGCCTTATATATGAACAAAGTTTTAAAATAGGCCATTCATTGAAGGTGCACCTTATATATGAACACAGTTTTGAAATAGGCCATTCATTGAAGGTGCGCCTTATAATGCGGTGCGCCTGATATATAAACACATTTTTAATATAGGCCATTCATTGAAGGTGCGCCTTATATATGAACAAAGTTTTGAAATAGGCCTTTCATTGAAGGTGCGCCTTATGATGCGGTGTGCCTTATATATGAACAAAGTTTTAAAATAGGCCATTCATTGAAGGTGCGCCTTATAATGCGGTGTGCCTTATATATGAACAAAGTTTTAAAATAGGCCATTCATTGAAGGTGCGCCTTATAATGCGGTGCGCCTGATATATAAACACATTTTTAATATAGGTCATTCATTGAAGGTGCGCCTTATATATGAACAAAGTTTTGAAATAGGCCGTTCATTGAAGGTGCGCCTTATGATGCGGTGCGCCTTATCTATGAACAAAATATTAAAATAGGCCATTCATTGAAGGTGCGCCTTATAATGCGGTGCGCCTGATATATGAACAAAGTTTTGAAATAGGCCATTCATTGAAGGTGCGCCTTATAATGCGGTGCGCCTGATATATGAACAAAGTTTTAAAATAGGCCATTCATTGAAGGTGCGCCTTGTATAGAAAAAAGTTTTAAAATAGGCCATTCATTGAAGGTGCGCCTTACAGTGCGGTGCGCCTTATTTATGAACAAAGTTTTAAAATAGGCCATTCATTGAAGGTGCGCCTTACAGTGCGGTGCGCCTTATTTATGAACAAAGTTTTAAAATAGGCCATTCATTGAAGGTTCACCTTATATAGAAAACAGTTTTAAAATAGGCCATTCATTGAAGGTGCGCCTTACAGTGCGGTGCGCCTTATTTATGAAAAAAGTTTTAAAATAGGCCATTCATTGAAGGTGCACCTTATAATGTGGCGCGCCTTATATATGAACAGTTTTAAAATAGGCCATTCATTGAAGGTGCGCCTTATATATGAGCAAAGTTTTAAAATAGGCCATTCATTGAAGGTGCGTCTTATGATGCGGTGCGCTTTATAATGCGGTGCGCCTTATATATGAACAAAGTTTTGAAATAGGCCGTTCATTGAAGGTGTGCCTTATAATGCGGTGCGCCTTATATATGAACAAAGTTTTGAAATAGGCCGTTCATTGAAGGTGCACCTTATAATGCGGTGCGCCTTATATATGAACAAAGTTTTAAAATAGGCCATTCATTGAAGGTTTGCCTTATATATGAACAAAGTTTTAAAATAGGCCATTCATTGAAGGTGCGCCTTATATATGAACAAAGTTTTAAAATAGGCCATTCATTGAAGGTGCACCTTATAATGCGGTGTGCCTTATATATGAACAAAGTTTTAAAATAGGCCATTCATTGAAGGTGCGCCTTATAATGCGGTGTGCCTTATATATGAACAAAGTTTTAAAATAGGCCATTCATTGAAGGTGCGCCTTATATATGAACAAAGTTTTAAAATAGGCCATTCATTGAAGGTGCGCCTTATAATGTGGTTCATCTTATAATGCGGTGCGTCTTATATATGAACAACGTTTTAAAATAGGCCATTCATTGAAGGTGCGCCTTATATATGAACAAAGTTTTAAAATAGGCCATTCATTGAAGGTGCACCTTATGATGCGGTGCGCCTTATATATGAGCAAAGTTTTAAAATAGGCCATTCATTGAAGGTGCGCCTTGTATAGAAAAAAGTTTTAAAAAAGGCCATTCATTGAAGGTGCGCCTTATAATGCGGTGCGCCTTATCTATGAACAAAGTTTTGAAATAGGCCATTCATTGAAGGTGCGCCTTATGATGCGGTGCGCCTTATAATGCGGTGTGCCTTATATATGAACAAAGTTTTGAAATAGGCCATTCATTGAAGGTGCGCCTTATAATGCGGTGCGCCTGATATATGAACACATTTTTAATATAGGCCATTCATTGAAGGTGCGCCTTATAATGCGGCGCGCCTGATATATGAACAAAGTTTTGAAATAAGCCGTTCATTGAAGGTGCGCCTTATAATGCGGTGCGCCTTATATATGAACGTTTTGAAATAGGCCGTTCATTGAAGGTGCGCCTTACAGTGCGGTGCGCCTTATTTTTGAACAAAGTTTTAAAATAGGCCATTCATTGAAGGTGCGCCTTATGATGCGGTGCGCTTTATAATGCGGTGCGCCTTATATATGAACAAAGTTTTTAAATAGGCCGTTCATTGAAGGTGCGCCTTATAATGCGGTGCACCTTATATATGAACAAAGTTTTAAAATAGGCCATTCATTGAAGGTGCGCCTTATAATGCGGTGCGCCTTATATATGAACAAAGTTTTAAAATAGGCCATTCATTGAAGGTGCGCCTTGTATAGAAAAAAATGTTTTAAAATTGGCCATTCATTGAAGGTGTGCCTTACAGTGCGGTGCACCTTATTTATGAACAAAGTTTTAAAATAGGCCATTCATTGAAGGTGCGCCTTACAGTGCGGTGCGCCTTATTTATGAACCAAGTTTTAAAATACGCCATTCATTGAAGGTGTGCCTTACAGTGCGGTTCGCCTTATTTATGAACACAGTTTTAAAATAGGCCATTCATTGAAGGTTCACCTTATATAGAAAAAAAGTTTTAAAATAGGCCATTCATTGAAGGCGCGCCTTATAATGCGGCGCGCCTTATATATGAACAACGTTTTGAAATAGGCCATTCATTGAAGGTGCTCCTTATAATGTGGCGCGCCTTATATATGAACAAAGTTTTGAAATAGGCCATTCATTGAAGATGCGCCTTATGATGCGGTGCGCCTGATATATGAACAAAGTTTTAAAATAGGCCATTCATTGAAGGTGCGCCTTATAATGCGGTGCGCCTTATATATGAACAAAGTTTTAAAATAGGCCATTCATTGAATGTGCGCCTTATAATAGTGACTAGTATATGATGCAGATTCCAAGCATGTAAAGACTTAGTATAGTTGAAGACTTAGTCATTATAAAAGATGAGTGCACATCATAATGACAGCTACACTTTACATCTAAAACAATGATTTAGGAATGTCCGGTGGGCCAGATTGAAAAGCTCAACGGGCCTTAGATTGCCCAGGTCTGTTCTGGAGGAAAGTTCTGTGGTCAAGCTAAAACCATCAGGCCGGAGGTTGGGTCTTGGGCGCAGTTGGGTGTTCCAACAGGACAATGACATCAAAAGTGGTAAAGGAATGGCTAAATCAGGCTAGAATGAAGGTTTTAGAAAGTCCTGACTTAAAGGTGTGGACAATGCTGAAGAAACAAGTCCATGTCAGAAAAGCAACACATTTAGTGGTCAAGCAGAAGCTTGTGGATGACTACCAAAGGCACCTTATTGCAGGTCAACTTGCCAAGGGACATGGAAGCAAATATTATGTATACTTTTGACTCTCACATTTCCAGTAGAGCCATAATAAATTCAGGGTGTGTATGTGTGAGGTATAAAGGTGAGCAAACAGGTGTGTGTGTGTGTGTGTGTGTGTGAGGTATAAAGGTGAGCAAAGGTACCTCAGAGGTCATGGAGGCGATGCTGTGAGCAGAGATGTTGCCACACAGGACATTACGTCGCAGGTCTGGGTTCTTCTGGTCCTTCAGGTTGGAGATGCGACTCCTCAGACGAGATTTGTATTTTATGTCCGTGGACTTCATCTCCTTGAAGATATGTGAGGAGCATCATCTCACGTCAAGGACACCTCACTTCTTCTTACACTTTCAACTACATCACCACCACTTTCATGAATACTAATACTAGGACACATACTAAAACTAATACTAATACTAATACTACTTGGACACATACTAATACTACTACTAATACTAATACTAGGACACATACTAATACTACTACTAATACTAATACTAGGACACATACTAATACTACTACTAATATTAATACTTGGACACATACTAATACTACTACTAATACTTGGACACATACTACTACTAATACTTGGACACATGCTAATACTAATACTAGGACACATACTAAAACTACTATTAATACTTGGACACATACTAAAACTACTATTAATACTAATACTTGGACACATACTAAAATTACTACTTGGACACATACTAAAATTACTACTAATACTAATACTTGGACACATACTAATACTACTACTAATACTAATACTTGGACACATACTAATACTAATACTAATACTAATACTTGGACAGATACCACTACTACTACTAATACTATTACTTGGACACATACTAAAATTACTACTCATACTATTACTTGGACACATACTAATACTACTACTAATACTAATACTTGGACACATACTAATACTACTACTAATACTAATACTTGGACAGATACCACTACTACTACTAATACTATTACTTGGACACATACTAAAACTACTAATACAAATACTTGGACACATAATAATACTACTACTAATACTAATACTTGGACACATACTAATACTACTACTAATACTAATACTTGGACAAATACTACTACTACTACTACTACTAATACTTGGACACATACTAAAACTACTACTAATACTTGGACACATACTAATACTACTACTAATACTTGGACACATACTAAAACTACTACTAATACTTGGACACATACTAATACTACTACTAATACTTGGACACATACTAATACTACTACTAATACTAATACTTGGACACATACTAAAACTACTACTAATACTTGGACACATACTAATACTACTACTAATACTTGGACACATACTAATACTACTACTAATACTAATACTTGGACACATACTAATACTACTACTAATACTTGGACATACTAAAACTACTCTTAATACTTGGACACATACTAATACTAATACTTGGACACATACTAAAATGACTACTAATACTAATACTTGGACACATACTAAAATGACTACTAATACTATTACTTCAATCAATCAATCAATGTTTATTTATATAGCCCTAAATCACAAGTGTCTCAAAGGGCTGTGGACACATACTAATACTACTACTAATACTAATACTTGGACACATACTAATACTACTACTAATACTAATACTTGGACAGATACCACTACTACTAATACTAATACTTGGACACATACTAATACTACTACTAATACTATTACTTGGACACATACTAAAATTACTACTAATACTTGGACACATAATAATACTACTACTAATACTAATACTTGGACACATACTAATACTAATACTTGGACAAATACTAATACTACTACTACTACTAATACTTGGACACATACTAAAACTACTACTAATACTTGGACACATACTAATACTACTACTAATACTTGGACACATACTAATACTACTACTAATACTTGGATACATACTAATACTACTACTAATACTTGGACACATACTAATACTACTACTAATACTAATACTTGGACACATACTAAAACTACTACTAATACTTGGACACATACTAATACTACTACTAATACTTGGACACATACTAATACTACTACTAATACTTGGACACATACTAAAACTACTAATACTAATACTTGGACACATACTAATACTACTACTAATACTTGGACACATACTAAAACTACTAATACTAATACTTGGACACATACTAATACTACTACTACTACTACTAATGAAATAAAATCTGCTAAAGATGCTAGGCTAGCATTTAGCTAGTGCTTATACATTTATACGCTGTATCAATTATGACTAGTAAAAAAAAGGATATGTTCCTCAATCTGGGCGGCAAGAACACCGCAGTTTACTCCGATGGTCTTGTAGTCGTCTGCACACACAAAGGTAGTATTTCTTTCTTTCAAAACAAAGCTAATTCATATCACTCATTTCTGTTAAAAGTGATGATTTTTTTCTTACCGTCAGTCTGCAGCGCCGTCACTAGCAGCTCTCGACATTTATTGCGAACACTGTCGGTGGTGACGGGGACGGGAGGGAAGGTGGTGACGGGGACGGGAGGGAAGGTGGTGACGGCGGAGGGCTCAGCGGTGCTCTTACTGCTGACAGAAAACACATTTTAAACACGCAAGTTGTCTTGTATGTTCAACATGTAAGGACTAAATTACAATAATAAACCATCATATTGCAGTATACACGTATCTCTTATGTGTGACTGCCATCATATTGCAGTCTACACGTATCTCTTATGTGTGACTGCCATCATATTGCAGTCTACACGTATCATGTGTGACTGCCATCATATTGCAGTCTACACCTATCTCTTATGTGTGACTGCCATCATATTGCAGTCTACACGTATCTCCTGTGTGACTGCCATCATATTGCAGTCTACACGTATCTCTTATGTGTGACTGCCATCATATTGCAGTATACACGTATCTCTTTTGTGTGACTGCCATCATATTGCAGTCTACACCTATCTCTTATGTGTGACTGCCATCATATTGCAGTCTACACGTATCTCTTATGTGTGACTGCCATCACCTTGCAGTCTACACCTATCTCTTATGTGTGACTGCCATCATATTGCAGTCTACACGTATCTCTTGTGTGTGACTGCCATCATATTGCAGTCTACACATATCTCTTATGTGTGACTGCCATCATATTGCAGTCTACACGTATCTCTTGTGTGACTGCCATCATATGGCAGTCTACACGTATCTCTTATGTGTGACTGCCATCATATTGCAGTCTACACGTATCTCCTATGTGTGACTGCAATCATATTGCAGTCTACACGTATCTCTTGTGTGTGACTGCCATCATATCGCAGTCTACACGTATCTCTTACGTGTGACTGCCATCATATTGCAGTCTACACGTATCTCTTATGTGTGACTGCCATCATATTGCAGTCTACACGTATCACTTATGTGTGACTGCCATCATATTGCAGTCTACACGTATCTCTTATGTGTGACTGCCATCATATTGCAGTCTACACATATCTCTTATGTGTGACTGCCATCATATTGCAGTCTACATATATCTTATGTACGACTGCCATCATATTGCAGTCCACACGTATCTCTTGTGTGACTGCCATCATATTGCAGTCTACACGTATCTCCTATGTGTGACTGCCATCATATTGCAGTCTACACGTATCTCTTATGTGTGACTGCCATCATATTGCAGTCTACACGTATCTCTTATGTGTGACTGCCATCACCTTGCAGTCTACACGTATCTCTTATGTGTGACTGCCATCATATTGCAGTCTACACGTATCTCTTACGTGTGACTGCCATCACCTTGCAGTCTACACCTATCTCTTATGTGTGACTGCCATCATATTGCAGTCTACACGTATCTCTTATGTATGACTGCCATCATATTGCAGTATACACGTATATCTTGTGTGACTGCCATCATATTGCAGTCTACACGTATCACTTATGTGTGACTGCCATCATATTGCAGTCTACATGTATCACTTATGTGTGACTGCCATCATATTGCAGTCTACACGTATCACTTATGTGTGACTGCCATCATATTGCAGTCCACACGTATCTCTTATGTGTGACTGCCATCATATTGCAGTCTACACGTATCTCCTATGTGTGACTGCCATCATATTGCAGTCTACACGTATCTCTTATGTGTGACTGCCATCATATTGCAGTCTACACGTATCTCTTATGTGTGACTGCCATCACCTTGCAGTCTACACGTATCTCTTATGTGTGACTGCCATCATATTGCAGTCTACACGTATCTCTTACGTGTGACTGCCATCACCTTGCAGTCTACACCTATCTCTTATGTGTGACTGCCATCATATTGCAGTCTACACGTATCTCTTATGTATGACTGCCATCATATTGCAGTATACACGTATATCTTGTGTGACTGCCATCATATTGCAGTCTACACGTATCACTTATGTGTGACTGCCATCATATTGCAGTCTACATGTATCACTTATGTGTGACTGCCATCATATTGCAGTCTACACGTATCACTTATGTGTGACTGCCATCATATTGCAGTCCACACGTATCTCTTATGTGTGACTGCCATCATATTGCAGTCTACACGTATCTCTTATGTGTGACTGCCATCATATTGCAGTCTACACGTATCACTTGTGTGACTGCTATCATATTGCAGTCTACACGTATCTCCTATGTGTGACTGCTATCATATTGCAGTCTACACGTATCTCTTGTGTGTGACTGCCATCATATTGCAGTTTACACAAATCTCTTATGTGTGACTGCCATCATATTGCAGTGTACACATATCACTTATGTGTGACTGCCATCATATTGCAGTCTACACAAATCTCTTGTGTGACTGCCATCATATTGCAGTCTACACGTATCACTTATGTGTGACTGCCATCATATTGCAGTCTACACGTATCACTTACGTGTGACTGCCATCATATTGCAGTCTACACGTATCTCTTATGTGTGACTGCCATCATATTGCAGTCTACACGTATCACTTGTGTGACTGCCATCATATTGCAGTATACACGTATCTCTTATGTGTGACTGCCATCATATTGCAGTCTACACCTATCTCTTATGTGTGACTGCCATCATATTGCAGTCTACACGTATCTCTTATGTGTGACTGCCATCATATTTCAGTATACACGTATCTCTTATGTGTGACTGCCATCATATTTCAGTATACACGTATCTCTTATGTGTGACTGCCATCATATTGCAGTCTACACGTATCTCTTATGTGTGACTGCCATCATATTGCAGTCTACACGTATCTCTTATGTGTGACTGCCATCATATTGCAGTCTACACGTATCACTTGTGTGACTGCTATCATATTGCAGTCTACACGTATCTCCTATGTGTGACTGCCATCATATTGCAGTCTACACGTATCTCTTGTGTGTGACTGCCATCATATTGCAGTTTACACAAATCTCTTATGTGTGACTGCCATCATATTGCAGTCTACACGTATCTCTTATGTGTGACTGCCATCAAATTGCAGTCTACACGTATCACTTATGTGTGACTGCCATCATATTGCAGTCTACACTTATCTCTTATGTGTGACTGCCATCATATTGCAGTCTACACGTATCTCTTATGTGTGACTGCCATCACCTTGCAGTCTACACCTATCTCTTATGTGTGACTGCCATCATATTGCAGTATACACGTATCTCTTATGTGTGACTGCCATCATATTGCAGTCCACACGTATCTCTTATGTGTGACTGCCATCATATTGCAGTCTACACGTATCACTTATGTGCGACTGCCATCATATTGCAGTCCACACGTTTCTCTTATGTGTGACTGCCACCAGATTGCAGTCTACACATATCTCTTATGTGTGGCTGCCATCTACTGGTCACACTTATCTCACCATGTACAAAATAAAATAACTTTGACGTCAGTAAGCACAACCAAAATGATTCCGTACATTAGGCGCACTGTCGAGTTTTGACAAAAATGAAAGGATTTTCTACCGCTTGTCCCTTTCGGGGTTGCTGGAGCCTATCTCAGCTGCATTCGGGCGGAAGGCGGTGTACACCCTGGACAAGTCCCCACCTCATCGCAGGGCCAACACAGATAGACAACATTCTCTTATTATTATTATTATAATCAAATGACAGCAGTCATTTCCATGAGGTTATTTTCTAATATAAGTGTTTAGGCCCACTTACAATGACAATAACAAAAAATATTGTTTTTCATGAACTGTGTACTTGTATTGTTTGTTTGTCTGGGTGGAGGTCAATAATTTGTACCCCTTTCAGACATTGCATTTAGTTCCCATTAAAACATTCACATGTTGCACAATGAGATGTAAGCAGGGGATCATGTGTACATTCCTGCAACTTCCTGTTTGTAAAAAATATATTTTTATTAGTATTTATTTAATATACTAACAGCATTTCATGATTAATATTTATAAATTAAGATTCCTAATAAATGACACTAGAATAAGCACACATTTGATTGGTAAATCATAGTATAACGACCTGGAATGACACTTTATGTGTGGTGTTGGAGTTGTCCGACTTTTTGTGTGGCTGTAAACGCATCACTGGCTAAGTGCCATATGTGCATGTGTTGGCGCAAGTGAGAAAGAGCGAGCGGCTGCTGTTGATATAACAAAGTTGCTTTTGGTCTGGTTTGTACTGCAGAAAATGACCAGTTTTGCTCGATATCATATTTTTTACTAATGTTTTGGTGATGTGTTTATGGCCGACAATAAAGAGTTTTGCTCCGTAAAGTGATGGATGGAATTCATGTCCTCAAAGCGTCTCGACAGACGTTACAATATTTGAACAATGATGACGAAAACTGTTTTCTCTGTCGTGTCGAAAATTGTTAAGCGCTTATTTTTTTATTTGATTTTGTGCGTGGCATAGCTTTGCCGTGCGCAGAGGACGCTTGAGCAGTGCGCAATTGCACAGGCGCGCACCTTAGAGGGAACGTTGCTTGTAATATTATGTAAATATTTATTTTTGACCATGTGACACACCTCGTCTCAGTGCTGCACGAGTCCTTGGAGGTGGACGACGTCCTCACAGGAGAGTCGTTTTTCTTCTTCTCTTTTTCCTCCGACTTCCCCTCTGAACCATCTGAAACGCAAAACGTTTAGAAATGTAAAAAAAGGTCAAAGTTTCATCATTTCAAAAAAAATAAAAAATAAAAAAAAAACGGAGGAAAATTTGATGGTGCAAACAATGAGAAATTGGACCTAAATATTGTGGAGGAAATACTTTGCTTGATGTTAGCATACCTCATGAAAGCTGAGATAGACACACTAAACACATGTTTACCGTATTTTCCGCACTATAAGGCGCACCTAAAAACCACAAATTTTCTCAAAAGCTGACAGTGCGCCTTATAATCCGGTGCGCCTTATATATGGATTAATATTACGATTCATTTTCATAAAGTTTCGATCTCGCAACTACGGTAAACAGCCGCCATCTTTTTTCCCGGTAGAACAGGAAGCGCTTCTTCTTCTACGCAAGCAACCGCCAAGGTAAGCACCCGCCCCCATAGAACAGGAAGCGCTTCTTCTTCTACTGTAAGCAACCACCCGCCCCCGGAAGAAGAAGAAGCGCGCGGATTTTCGTTTCATTTCCTTTGTGTGTTTACATCTGTAAAGACCAGACCACAAAATGGCTCCTACTAAGCGACACGCGTATAACGCAGAATTTAAACTTAAGGCAATAAGTCATGCCGAAGAACACGGAAATAGAGCAGCAGCAAGAGAATATAACATAAATGAATCAATGGTGCGTAGGTGGAGGAAGCAAGAAGATGACCTGCGCCAGGTAAAGAAGACAAAACAGAGTTTCCGAGGGAACAAAGCAAGATGGCTACTGTTGGAGGACAAACTCGAACAGTGGGTTGTTGAGCAGAGAGCAGCAAGCAGAAGTGTCAGCACCATCACTATTCGAATGAAGGCAACAGCGCTAGCAAGCGAACTTCACCTGGATGATTTTAAAGGTGGTGCTTCTTGGGGTTTCCGGTTCATGAAAAGACGCAATCTCTCCATCCGCACACGGACTACTATTTCACAGCAACTGCCTAAAGACTTTCAAGAAAAGCTGGCTACTTTCCGTGCATATTGTAAAAACAAGATAGCTGAAAAAAAGATCCGGCCAGAGAACATTATCAACATGGACGAGGTTCCACTGACTTTTGATATTCCTGTGAACCGCACTGTGGATACAACGGGAGCACGTACGGTGAATATTCGCACCACAGGGAATGAGAAGTCGTCCTTCACTGTGGTTCTAGCTTGCCATGCTAATGGCCAGAAACTTCCACCCATGGTGATATTCAAAAGGAAGACCTTGCCAAAAGAGACCTTTCCAGCCGGCGTCATCATAAAAGCTAACTCGAAGGGATGGATGGATGAAGAAAAGATGAGCGAGTGGTTAAGGGAAGTTTACGCGAAGAGGCCGGGTGGCTTTTTTCACGCAGCTCCGTCCATGTTGATATACGACTCCATGCGCGCCCACATCACAGATGGTGTCAAAAAACAAGTGAAGCACACAAATACAACACTCGCCGTCATTCCGGGTGGATTAACCAAAGAACTCCAACCGCTGGATATTGGTGTCAACAGGGCATTCAAATCACGACTGCGAACGGCGTGGGAACAATGGATGACCGAAGGCGAACACACCTTCACCAAGACAGGGAGACAGCGCCAGACGACATACGCCAACATCTGCCAGTGGATCGTAAATGCCTGGGCAGATATTTCGGTCTCAACTGTGGTCCGAGCTTTCCGGAAGGCAGGATTCACAGAACTGCTGGACAACAACAGCGACACTGACTCCGATGACTTCGACGAGACGGAACCGGCCATTTTGGATCCCACATTTGCCCAACTTTTCAATTCGGACACCGAAGAAGAAGAATTCGAGGGATTTACGAATGAAGAATAACTTCAGAAAGTGAGCGTTATGTTTATTTTGTGTGTTGTGACATTAACGTTCGAGCAACATTATGTTGCTATTGCTCTGCACTATTTTGAATTTTACTATGTTTGTGATTGCACATTTGCGTACATTTTGGGACAGAGTTGTTAGAACGCTGGTTTTTAATATATTATTAAAGTTTGACTGACCTATCTGACTGTTTTTTTGACATTCCCTTTAGCGCAGTTAGATGCGGCTTATAACACGGGGCGGCTTATAGGTGGACAAAGTTTTGAAATATGCCGTTCATTGAAGGCGCGGCTTATAACCCAGGGCGCCTTATGGTGCGGAAAATACGGTAATTAAGATGGGTCACATTTGACACGGGAACAGACTACAGTGGAACCTCCATTACCGAACCTGATTGGTTCTTGAACAGGGGGCGTAAATTGAAAAGATTGTATAGTGAAGCCAATTTCTCCATAAGAAAAAAAAGTAAATATGAATAATGGGTTTCAGACTGGACAAAATTCCATATTTTAGTTACGGTTTGAACACAGTATATAAAGTGCTATTTAGTACTTAATGTCAAAAAAAATGTATGATGAATCAACTCTTTTTTTTATTAACAAACCAAAACAACAACAACAACAAGCTGAACTGTCCTATGTGTGCGCGTGTTTGCAGAGCAGCACATACAGGACAGTTCAGCTTGCTGTTGTTGTTTTGGTTTGTTAATAAAAAGAAGACAGTTGATTCATCATACAATTTTTTGACATTAAGTACTGAATAGCACTTTATATACTGTGTTCAAGCCTTAACTAAAATATGGAATTTTGTCCAGTCTGGAACCCATTATTCATATTTACAGAATTCCCTTTGGTGCCCTCACGAGCAATCAGAAATCACAAAAATCCTTAACTTTAACAACTATATTGCTACAGTAATAAACATTCAAAAAAAGTAAAACCCACTTACAGAACATTATCGGCAAAAGAACAGCTCACGAGAGGAAAGAAAGGAGCAAACTAGAGATGTCCGATAATATCGCACTGCCGATATTATCGGCCGATAAATGCAATATCGGAAATTATCGGTATCGGTTTCAAAAAATAACATTTATGACTTTTTAAAACGCCTCCCGATTTTCCTGGGAGACTCCCGAATTTCAGTGCCCCTCCCGGGGCAACCATTCTCACTAATTTCTCCCGATTTCCACCCAGACAACAATATTGGGGGCGTGCCTTAAAAGGCACTGCCTTTCCATGCCGGCCCAATCACATAATATCTACGGTTTTTCCACACACACAAGTGGTCACTTGGTCAACAGCCATACAGGTCACACTGAGGGTGGCCGTATAAACAAGTTTAACACTGTTACAAATATGCACCACACTGTGAACCCACACCACACAAGAATGACAAACACATTTCGGGAGAATATCCACACCGTAACACAACAGAACAAATACCCAGAACCCCTTGCAGCACTAACTCTTCCGGGACGCTACAATATACACCCCCCACTACCCCTTAACCCCTCCCACCTCAACCCCGCCCACCTCAACGTCCTCATGCTCTCTCAGGGAGAGCATGTCCCAAATTCCAAGCTGCTGTTTTGAGGCTTGTTAAAAAAAATAATGCACTTTGTGACTTCAATAATAAATATGGCAGTGCCATGTTGGCACTTTTTTTTTCTCCATAACTTGAGTTGATTTATTTTGGAAAACCTTGTTACATTGTTTAATGCATCCAGCATTCCACGACTGTATATATCGGTATCGGTTGATATCGGAATCGGTAATTAAGAGTTGGACAATATCGGATATCGCCAAAAAAGCCATTATCGGACATCTCTAGAGCAAACAGTGGGGGATAAGCAGGGGCCGTGTGTGTGTGTGTTCTCATGGAAAAGGCGCCACTAAACGAGAGGTACCGTATTTTCCGCACCATAAGGCGCCCTGGGTTATAAGCCGCGCCTTCAATGAACGGCATATTTCAAAACTTTGTCCACCTATAAGCCGCCCCGTGTTGTAAGCCGCATCTAACTGCGCTAAAGGAATGTCAAAAAAACAGTCAGATAGGTCAGTCAAACTTTAATAATATATTAAAACCAGCGTGATGTGGGCGCGCATGGAGTCGTATATCAACATGGACGGAGCTGCGTGAAAAAAGCCACCCGGCCTCTTCGCGTAAACTTAAACTTACCTTAACCACTCGCTCATCTTTTCTTCATCCATCCCTTCGAGTTAGGTTTTATGATGACGCCGGCTGGAAAGGTCTCTTTTGGCAAGGTCTTCCTTTTGAATATCACCATGGGTGGAAGTTTCTGGCCATTAGCATGGCAAGCTAGAACCACAGTGAAGGATGACTTCTCATTCCCTGTGGTGCGAATATTCACCGTACGTGCTCCCGTTGTATCCACAGTGCGGTTCACAGGAATATCAGTTGCTGTGAAATAGTAATCCGTGTGCGGATGGAGAGATTGCGTCTTTTCATGAACCGGATCCCTGTCGCTTAGTAGGAGCCATTTTGTGGTCTTTACAGATGTAAACACACAAAGGAAATGAAACGGTAATATCCGCGCGCTTTTTCTTCTTCTACGCGGGCGGGTGGTTGCTTACAGTAGAAGAAGAAGCGCTTCCTGTTCTATGGGGGCGGGTGCTTACCTTGGCGGTTGCTTGCGTAGAAGAAGAAGCGCTTCCTGTTCTACCGGGAAAAAAGATGGCGGCTGTTTACCGTAGTTGCGAGACCGAAACTTTATGAAAATGAATCTTAGTATTTATCCATATATAAAGCGCACCGGGTTATAAGGCGCACTGTCAGCTTTTGAGAAAATTTGTGGTTTTTAGGTGCGCCTTATAGTGCGGAACATACGGTAGTCTTCTCCTCCACTTTGATATAAGTCCACTTTGGCGTATTTTCCCCGGAAAAGTCCAGTCTCATCACAATTTTGACAAGCTCTTCAATAAGAGCAAGCACAAAACGCCTGCCAGCAGGACACCAAATGAATACAGCGTTGTTTCCCACACATATTTGTCACGATCTAAATGTTCGTAAACCGAAAAGTTCGCAAATAAAAGGAGGTGCGTAAACCGAGGCTCCACTGAATTTAATTTGCTTTTCCCCGCCCCCAATGGAACATTTGGTTAGAAGAGACTTGAGGTATTCTGTACAGTACAGACAAACACAAAGTACCTATTAATTTCTTCCAGGACTTGATTAGCGCTTTGGCCAGATTCTGAACTTCCTGGTCTGAGCTTTGCTTCCTCACAGCGTTGACGGACATTCCCACTCTTGTGGACTGGAAAGAGACAAATTACACAACATTTTTCGAATATACATTATACGTCTAGGACTGTTTTTTACCTTTTACTCCGTTTAGCATTGCTATTATCTAGAGGTGTAACGGTACGCGTATTTGTATTGAACCGTTTCGGTACGGGGGTTCCGGTTCGGTTCGGAGGTGTACTGAACGAGTTTCCACACGGACATATGAAGTAACCGCCTCCGCTTCCTTCTGCCTGTCTCTGTCAGTCCTCTACACACACCCAGCATTGTCCCACCCACACAACCATCTGATTGGTTACACACAGAGCGGTAACAGCCAATCAGCAGTGCATATTCCATACCTGCCAACTTTTGAAATCAGAAAAACCTAGTAGCCAGGGTCCAGGGGCCGCAGGCCCCGGTAGGTCCAGGACAAAGTCCTGGTGGGGGGTTCAGGTCGACGCAAAATGATTATTAGCATTCAGACAGGTTAAAATGTTGCTAAAACCATCACTTTTCTATCAGTCACAGTGACTTTTCAAAACAAAAATATTACAGCAAAAATCATATGGGTTGATTGACATGTTTATTCTGTAAGCTAACTTCAATAGTTTGAAATTATTTTGACAGTTAATGCCAGTTATCCTGTCAACCTTTCACAAGACTTCAATTTGTTCATTGAAAGTATAAACACTTTTTACAGTAAACAAATGGTAAAACAGTACTAAAAAAATTCCATAAAAAAAAAAATTGGTGTCATTATTAACTTTCTGTCCAAGCTTGTATAATCTACTGCCTTGTTCAATTGTAAAACATATTCTGTGCCTAAAATTCACATTTCTATCACAATTATCGTACTGTAAACATGGTAAGCTAACTTCATTAAAATTAATAGTCCTGTCAATAGCATGGAATTACAATTCAAATGTAGTTTTTTTGTAAGCCTTTCAAAAGAATTCAAAATATGAAAAATTCATGAAAATTAATTGAAGCCATCAGACACTTGAAAAGTGGCACATCACATCTCTAATGTAATCATTTGAACTTTTCAACAGAAATAGCACTGCAAAAATATTAAGGACATACTTCTGTATTTTGGTAGTTATGCTGTCAACATTTAACAAGATTTCTTCAGCTTGGACTTGAAAGCATAAATAGTATAAACACTTTTAACAGTATAACAGTACTAAACAATTCCAATAGATAACATTGGTGTCATTACCTTTTTGTGGCTAAAATCCAAATTTATTCTAGTCCATGCTCAATTATTGCCTCCGTAAATAAAACTTCGGCATTTATCACATCCAAAGAATCTGTTTGGGCGACAAAAAACGTTGAAAGTTTTCCACTTGTATCGCTAGCAACGGCATTAGACTTGTGTTTTTTTGTCCCAACGTGGTCTTTTACATGGCTAATTCCTCCGTGTCCGATCGAAAAATCTTGTCTGCACAAGGTGCAATTCGACTAGTTTTCACCCTTTTTGGAACGGATAATTATTCCCGGATAGGCTTTTGAATATTTTTCACGGAATGACTGCAGTTTTCTTTTCGGTTTAAGACTCGTTTGCGATTTTTCTCCGGCTGATTCCATGATCGTTCGCTCGTTTGGAAACAATGGCAACTGGTGCCTCGTGCTTGGCAGCGGTGCTATAAATTGCCTCGCGCATGGCATTCGGAATGGCTTGATAGGAAGTTACGGGAAGCAGTGTCGATTGTCATTGTTGTTACGCGATTTTGTGAATAAAACTTAAAAAAAAAAAAAAAATTCAATTAATGAAAAAACGTATTTTTTATCACTGCAACCCTAACCCGGAATAGGTTGATGAAAACCGTACTAATTACGGGAAAACCGGAGTAGTTGGCAGGTATGATATTCAGAGCGCATGTAGTTAGTGCTTAGCGTTTAGCAGGTAAGCATCAGGCAGCGGACTCTCCCCAAATGATAATAAACACCTCCCAGTCAACTATGAGCCCATTGACCTTCTAGAAATATAAAAGGCAGCTCAGTTCGCTCGCAGTCCTGGCTTGAGGTGAAGGCTAATTCGCTTTTAGCGTAACATTAGCTCATTTTGCGGTGTGTGTGTGTGTGTGTGTGTTACGGACAGCAAAGCCCTGTCTGTCTGTTATTTTACTTTACCTTTTTCTGTGTTGATTGAGCTGTGTTGAAGCAGCAAAAAAGGACATTATGTTAAATGAAGAGTTTCTGTCTCTGATAGTTGATATAATAATGTAAGTGCATCATTAAGCCTACATAAACTCCATGGTGTTCAGGGACGAATAGTCTCTCCTATTGCTATTGTACTATTTTTTCAGCTATAGTTACATTAATCATTAGTAATGCAGCAGCCTAGTTTTGAATGGCAGGGTCCCTGCTATCACATGTTGATGAAAATTGACATAATAAAAATCAACTACAGTCTTCCCAAATGCTGTAATAATTTAAGCATGATGAGTTGACTTGAAACTGTTTAATGTTGCACTTTTTATATGTAGAAGAAAAGTTGTGTCACTTTATTTAATCTGAGCAACAACTTGAGGCAGTTGATTAACGTGGGAAGAATTATTATAGTGTTCCCAATGTTAAAAGGATTGTTTACAAATTTGGTAAATAAATAACCAAAAAAATGTATATTTTGTTGTTTTCTTACTGTACCGTAAATGAACCGAACCGTGACCTCTAAACCGAGGTACGTACCGAACCGAAATTTTTGTGTACCGTTACACCCCTACTATTATCGTGTCTTTTCCTGAAATTACTTTCTTTTAACTTCTGATTGGCTAAAACCAGTGTTGGGTTAGTTACTGCAGAGCAGTAACTAGTTACAGTTACTAGTTACTTCATTTCAAAAGTAACTCAGTTACTAACTCAGTTACTTACACCAAAAAGTAATGCGTTACTGTGAAAAGTAACTATTTAGTTACTTCTTTTTTTCTTCTTTTAAAGCTCCCATTAATGCCCTTTTAGCCTTCATTTCAGTACTGTTATTGCACTGGAGAATAATACAATCTGTTGATCAACTTGACATGCATTTGCATCACTCAACTCTGCTAAGCAATGTGCTCTACATACAACACACAAAGACAAATATATGTTACAAAGGCCAATTTGTTTCTGGCCAGAACAAATTGACAAAACTATTTTAAATAGCTGCAACATAACGTACATAAGTAACAAACAGCATAATAACAGCATAGATGTAAACCAAGAAAGGCACACACTACATACACAAAGCCTAACCAGGCATTTTCTTTACTGAGCAAAACTCTTTATTGTCGGCCATAAACACATCACCAAAACATTAGTAATAAATATGATATCTAGCAAAACTGGTCATTTTCTGCAGTACAAACCAGACCAAAAGCTACTTTGTTATATCAACAGCAGCCACTCGCTCTTTCTCACGTGTGCCAACACTTGCACATATGGCACTTAGCCAGTGATGCGTTTACAGCCACACAAAAAGTCGGACAACTCCAACACCACACATAAAGTGTAATTCCAGGTCGTTACACTATGATTTACCAATCAAATGTGTGCTTATTCTAGTGTCATTTATTAGGAATCTTAATTTATAAATATTAATTATTAAATGCTGTTAGTATATTAAATAAATACTAATAAAAATATATTTTTTTCAAACAGGAAGTTGCAGGAATGTACACATGATCCCCTGCTTACATCTCATTGTGCAACATGTGAATGTTTTAATGGGAACTAAATGAAAGGGGTACAAACTATTTCCAAAGCAGGACCTCCACCCAGACAAACAATACAAGTACACAGTTCATGAAAAACAATATTTGTTGTTATTGTCATTGTAAGTGGGCCTAAACACTTATATTAGAAATGGAAATGACTGCTGTCATTTGATTATAATAATAAGAGAATGTTGTCTGTGTATCTGTGTTGGCCCTGTGATGAGGGGGGGGACTTGTCCAGGGTGCACACTGCCTTCCGCCCGAATGCAGCTGAGATAGGCTCCTGCGACCCCGAAAGAGACAAGCGGTAGAAAATGGATGGATGGATGGAGATTGAAGTTGTTATTTAGTGAGGTTTGGGACAGGTGTGCTGCTGGTGTAGCCACAGTGTGCACGTCGGATGTTGCTCACATGGGCTCCACTCATGCTCAGGGACTTTTTGCGTTTGCTCACACACATGAACAATTAGAGGGAACATTGATTGACAGAGTGTGTGTACCTTCAACGCTGAATGATGAGCAGAGGCAGAGTTAATCCTTAAATGGTGGAGGTGAAGTGGCATCAGAGTCTCTGTCTCTCTTTACTAGCTTCGTGGAAGCATGTTGCTTATGTAGCTTGTTTCAGCAGATTTGAATTGCTGTTTTGGGCAGTAGATGGCATCTTTGATCCAAAGCACAATTTACATTTAACTAAAATGTTCTTTTCTTTGTGCTTGACAAAAGAAAAGTAGTGAAAATATCTCCATGTTAGAAAACTCGACTTCTGGCTCCGCCATGATCAGACACGCCCCCCCCCTCCCCCCTCTCCTCCCTCCCCACACTCACACACAGAGCGCATGTCTCTCTTCTCCGGCTTGTGACACAAGAAGAATCAGAACGATGACACAGCAGCGCTCCGATAAAACACACTTTATACTACATAAAAAGTAACGTAAAATAACGCAGTAACGCATCATGTAGTATAAGGCTGCAGCTAACGATTATTTTTCTATCGATTAATCTATAGATTATTTTTTTCGATTAATCGGTTAATCTATAGATTATTTTTTTCGATTAATCTATAGATTATTTTTCCTTTTACCGATTATTTTTTTTATTTAAAATGAAGATGAAAAAATAAATGTTGGCCAGTTTTTTCAAAAGGCATGACTTTTATATACAAAAAAAAAAGTATGGCCACTCAGTCAACATTGACAACAACATGACAAAATATTCTGTAACAATGTAAACATTTAAAACTTTTAACATTTAACAAAATTAAAAGTAGCTTATTTGCTTTTTAATGTGCAAATATAAAAGTAAACATCCAGTGCAAATCTTAATATTCTGCAATAGTATAAGCATTTCAAAAGTAAAAGTATTGCTTATTTTGCTTTAAAATGTGCAAAAATAAAGATAAACATCCAATACAAAAAAGTGCAAAACGAAATATTCTGTAACAGTGTAAACATTTCAACAAAAGTAAAAGTATTGCTTATTTTGCTTAATAACACAACAATGATAGTATGATTAAAGTGAAAGTTAATTGTTGGTTTGTACATAGTATATGTAACTGTTAATGTTGTAAAAGGTATTTGCACAACTAATTAACGTTAGCGTTAAAGAGGAGCGCGTCTTTGTAAACACTGAACAGGCACGCCAAACGCGCCTCTCAGAGCGAAACAGTGTTTTAGTTTATGAATTTACAACGCAGATACAAATGACACATTCATGATTTTGTGTAATGATGACAACGTATACTCACGCGGACCATTGACTAGTTGATGGTGATGGCAAGAACGCTGTCGGGTGTTTTCTTTTCAAATGTTCCTTCATAGCCGTTGTGCTGCTATGATAGGCCATTTCCGCTCGACACAGTGTGCATACAACAACTGTCAAGTGTTTTGCTTTTTTCGCTGTGCTTATCCCACACTTGAAGGGATGTACCAATGCTGAATGTGGCTTCTGGATTTCACTCAAAAGACCAGACCGTAGTTACTTTTTCCTTTTATTTTCCTTTAGTTTGCAACAGTTTTTCCAACCAAGAAACAGCTTCTTTTTTCTTCTTTAGTCTTTTTAGCAGTCTTTAGCAGTGTTAATAGACTTTAGTTTCTTTAGCTGTCATTAGCTGTCTTTAGTAGCCTTTAGTAGCCTTTAGCTTCTTTAGTAGGTGAAAAACCTTTAAGGACAAAACACCACAAGATTAACATGCTGTAAAAAATCAATCAATTATCAATCCCATAATTTACAACTATTAATTAGGCTATCAAACAAGTGCAAGAAAATGGACACATCTTTTCCCTTTAAGTTAAAACAGATTTTAAATAAATTGTCTCAACATAAATGCACCAAGATACATATAAAATACATTTAACACCAGAAACACAATAGATAAATGCAGCAGAAAACCCAATATGCAAATACATAAATACCTAACCAATTAACCACCTATTTAGATACATATTTAAAATCCATATTCAATATAAATATATTATTAATTTAGCAGTGAAACACTCAATCTTAAACGCTGTCTACTGGTAGAAAAATGCCCCTTTTTCTACGCCCTCACCAACACAGTTAAATCCAACACTTTAAATTGAGCGACTTCACCCTCCTGATGAAGCAAACTGCTCCAACATTTATCAAACTAAGCAAAGAATATCAACACTAAACAACAGTTACATAACACACTGTGTGTATTTAGCCTCCAGACTAAGCACGCTACATGCACACAACCCCCCCCCCATCTCACCAGCGCAACAGGTGCGCCACACCCACGAAGAGAAATATTAAATCTTACATACTTTTGGCACAACTCTTGGTTATCTGTAATGAACTAAACCTTTTTCCACTCTGCGCTGGCGTCTTTTGTACTCCTTGATTTGACACAGCGGTCTAATTACCGGGCTCGCGCACCAGCAGATGAGACGGGAGCGCGCCGCGTTATACCTGCGCGCGAACGTAAACTGATCGGCTCTGATTTTATAAGCCGACTGGCCGAAATAATGCCGAATTATATACATTTCCTGGGGTTGCCTAGGTGAATAGGGATGCGGATGTGCTCTAAGATAAAATATAATTTTATTAAGTGGGGTTTGGCTGGTTGCTAAACAGCCACGGTTGCGAGCTCGCGCTTCAGCTGACGAGACAGCTGTTCACCGCTACAACATTATTAGGCCGTTTATTGAAATACTACCACACTTTTGACGACTTTTGGCGTGCTTTTTTTCCCTCGCTCGCACCGCTCGCATCATCTGCTTTGCGCTCCGCCATGACGGCAGTGTGACGTAAATACGCGACGCGTCGAAGCATAAAAACGACGTCGACGTATTTACGTAATCTTTGTAACGCGTTAGTCCCAACACTGGCTAAAACTGTCCTACATTTAAGAGTTCTGGCGCCACCTGTTGGTGTGGCAGGCACTTGACCGTCTTTGAACACGTTTAAATGTCGACATATTTTTTGCAAAGTATATGAAATGTGTTTTTTTTTTAAATGGCCGTCCACGTACTGAAACACACACAAATCGTGCCACATGTTGACTAACAACCAGAGGACCACGGCGTGTCAAACCTGCAGAGTCTCCAGACACATGGTCATGTTCTTTAGCTCCTTCAGCAGGTCCAATGAGCCGTCCTGCAAAACAACGACAACAACAACATGTGTAAATATTCCACATCGATTGTAAACAAAAAACATGGCCATCGACTGTAACAAGCTTGCATTTCTTTGCTTTTTCCATTATTCAAAACAAAAAATGATTCAAAATTCATTCATTATTATTTGCCTTTAAAGACTACAATCTGTGATTACTTTTTGAAAAGGATATTTAAAATGTTTCCCATACATTAATTTATTTGTGGCAGCCCACGAGAAATAAACTTCAATTGTCACAAATTTTCCGCTTAACAAAGCTCATGCGGTGTTAAGTTAGCGAGTATTCACACCCCTATAAAGAGTAAATGTATTTGAATTTGGATTTTTCACAGTCTGGGCTAAGGCTGAAACGACGCGTCGACGTAGTCGACGTCATCGGTTACGTAAATACGTCGACGCCGTTTTTGTGCGTCGGCGCGTCGCATATTTAAGTCACACTACTTTACTGTCATGGCGGAGCGCAAAGCAGACGATGCGAGCGAGGGGAAAAAAGCACGCCAAAAGTCGTCAAAAGTGTGGGAGTATTTCAATAAACGGCCTAATAATGTTGTTGTATGCACACTGTGTCGAGCGGAAATGGCCTATCATAGCAGCACAACGGCTATGAACGAACATTTGAAAAGAAAACCCCCGACAGCGTTCTTGCCATCACCATCAACAAGTCAATCGTCCGCGTGCGTATACGTTGTCATTATTACACAAAAACATGAATGTGTCATTTGTATCTGCGTTGTAAATTCATAAACTAAAGCACCGTTTCGCTCTGAGAGGCGCGTTTGGCGTGCCTGTTCAGTGTTTACAAAGACGCGCTCCTCTTTAACGCTGTGGAGAGGCGGCGGCGGCGAGCGAGTGGCGAGGCGTGGCGCGCCGGGAGCGACGCCGCAATCGTGCCCAGGTGCGCGATCCGCGCAGTTGGAAGAGAAAAGACTTTGTGTAAAATTAAAAGATTGTAAACCTGGCAAAGCCGTCTGGCGTTCAGTCTGTGGTCCTGAAAGAACCCCACGGCACAAGACGTGTCACAAACGCTAACGTTAATTAGTTGTGCAAATACCTTTTACAACATTAACAGTTACATATACTATGTACAAACCAACAATTAACTTTCACTTTAATCATACTATCATTGTTGTGTTATTAAGAAAAATAAGCAATACTTTTACTTTTGTTGAAATGTTTACACTGTACACTTTTTTGTATTGGATGTTTAGCTTTATTTTTGCACATTTTAGCAAATAAGCAATACTTTTACTTTTGTTGAAATGTTTACACTTGTTACAGAATATTTCCGTTTTGCACTTTTTTGTATTGGATGTTTATCTTTATTTTTGCACATTTTAAAGCAAAATAAGCAATACTTTTACTTTTTAAATGCTTATACTATTCCAGAATATTAAGATTTGCACTGGATGTTTACTTTTATATTTGCACATTAAAAAGTAAATAAGCTACTTTTAATTTTGTTAAATGTTAAAAGTTTTAAATGTTTACATTGTTACAGAATATTTTGTCATGTTGTTGTCAATGTTGACTGACTAGTGGCCATACTTTTTTTTTTGTAAATAAAAGCCATGCCTTTTGAAAAAACTGGCCTACATTTATTTTTTCCTCTTCATTTTAAATTAAAAAAAAAAATCGGTAAAAGGAAAAATAATCTATAGATTAATCGAAAAAATAATCTATAGATTAACCGATTAATCGAAAAAATAATCTATAGATTAATCGATAGAAAAATAATCGTTAGCTGCAGCCCTAGTCTGGGCTTTCCTGCTTAGGCTGCTGCCCCCGCGACCCGACCTAGGATAAGCGGAAGAAGATGGATGGATGGAGTACATATTCAGTTTGCTATAGAGGTTTATTCAATTCCAATGACTCTTTAAATATATGCATAACGTGTTTTTTTATTTTTTTTATTTAAATGAGTCATGGCCAAATATGTACAATAGATTGCAGTCCTGTGGGAAAGACTGGAATGTTCTATATGACCCAAGCGGACACTAATACACCATAAACAACAAATAAGGCTTAATATTAGCGTCACTTTTGCAGGTTAGCAGTACAAATAAACCACAGAAACATATATGCGCAAGTATCGCTGCGTAAAAATGACATAAGATGCTTTGTTTTAACTAGGGCTGCAGCTAACGATTATTTTTCTATCGATTAATCTATAGATTATTTTTTCGATTAATCGGTTAATCTATAGATTATTTTTTTTCGATTAATCTATAGATTATTTTTCCTTTTACCGATTTTTTTTTAATTTAAAATGAAGAGGAAAAAATAAATGTAGGCCAGTTTTTTCAAAAGGCATGGCTTTTATTTACAAAAAAAAAAGTATGGCCACTCAGTCAACATTGACAACAACATGACAAAATATTCTGTAACAATGTAAACATTTAAAACTTTTAACATTTAACAAAATTAAAAGTAGCTTATTTGCTTTTTAATGTGCAAATATAAAAGTAAACATCCAGTGCAAATCTTAATATTCTGCAATAGTATAAGCATTTCAAAAGTAAAAGTATTGCTTATTTTGCTTTAAAATGTGCAAAAATAAAGATAAACATCCAATACAAAAAAGTGCAAAACGAAATATTCTGTAACAGTGTAAACATTTCAACAAAAGTAAAAGTATTGCTTATTTTGCTTAATAACACAACAATGATAGTATGATTAAAGTGAAAGTTAATTGTTGGTTTGTACATAGTATATGTAACTGTTAATGTTGTAAAAGGTATTTGCACAACTAATTAACGTTAGCGTTAAAGAGGAGCGCGTCTTTGTAAACACTGAACAGGCACGCCAAACGCGCCTCTCAGAGCGAAACAGTGTTTTAGTTTATGAATTTACAACGCAGATACAAATGACACATTCATGATTTTGTGTAATGATGACAACGTATACTCACGCGGACCATTGACTAGTTGATGGTGATGGCAAGAACGCTGTCGGGTGTTTTCTTTTCAAATGTTCCTTCATAGCCGTTGTGCTGCTATGATAGGCCATTTCCGCTCGACACAGTGTGCATACAACAACTGTCAAGTGTTTTGCTTTTTTCGCTGTGCTTATCCCACACTTGAAGGGATGTACCAATGCTGAATGTGGCTTCTGGATTTCACTCAAAAGACCAGACCGTAGTTACTTTTTCCTTTTATTTTCCTTTAGTTTGCAACAGTTTTTCCAACCAAGAAACAGCTTCTTTTTTCTTCTTTAGTCTTTTTAGCAGTCTTTAGCAGTGTTAATAGACTTTAGTTTCTTTAGCTGTCATTAGCTGTCTTTAGTAGCCTTTAGTAGCCTTTAGCTTCTTTAGTAGGTGAAAAACCTTTAAGGACAAAACACCACAAGATTAACATGCTGTAAAAAATCAATCAATTATCAATCCCATAATTTACAACTATTAATTAGGCTATCAAACAAGTGCAAGAAAATGGACACATCTTTTCCCTTTAAGTTAAAACAGATTTTAAATAAATTGTCTCAACATAAATGCACCAAGATACATATAAAATACATTTAACACCAGAAACACAATAGATAAATGCAGCAGAAAACCCAATATGCAAATACATAAATACCTAACCAATTAACCACCTATTTAGATACATATTTAAAATCCATATTCAATATAAATATATTATTAATTTAGCAGTGAAACACTCAATCTTAAACGCTGTCTACTGGTAGAAAAATGCCCCTTTTTCTACGCCCTCACCAACACAGTTAAATCCAACACTTTAAATTGAGCGACTTCACCCTCCTGATGAAGCAAACTGCTCCAACATTTATCAAACTAAGCAAAGAATATCAACACTAAACAACAGTTACATAACACACTGTGTGTATTTAGCCTCCAGACTAAGCACGCTACATGCACACAACCCCCCCCCCATCTCACCAGCGCAACAGGTGCGCCACACCCACGAAGAGAAATATTAAATCTTACATACTTTTGGCACAACTCTTGGTTATCTGTAATGAACTAAACCTTTTTCCACTCTGCGCTGGCGTCTTTTGTACTCCTTGATTTGACACAGCGGTCTAATTACCGGGCTCGCGCACCAGCAGATGAGACGGGAGCGCGCCGCGTTATACCTGCGCGCGAACGTAAACTGATCGGCTCTGATTTTATAAGCCGACTGGCCGAAATAATGCCGAATTATATACATTTCCTGGGGTTGCCTAGGTGAATAGGGATGCGGATGTGCTCTAAGATAAAATATAATTTTATTAAGTGGGGTTTGGCTGGTTGCTAAACAGCCACGGTTGCGAGCTCGCGCTTCAGCTGACGAGACAGCTGTTCACCGCTACAACATTATTAGGCCGTTTATTGAAATACTACCACACTTTTGACGACTTTTGGCGTGCTTTTTTTCCCTCGCTCGCACCGCTCGCATCATCTGCTTTGCGCTCCGCCATGACGGCAGTGTGACGTAAATACGCGACGCGTCGAAGCATAAAAACGACGTCGACGTATTTACGTAATCTTTGTAACGCGTTAGTCCCAACACTGGCTAAAACTGTCCTACATTTAAGAGTTCTGGCGCCACCTGTTGGTGTGGCAGGCACTTGACCGTCTTTGAACACGTTTAAATGTCGACATATTTTTTGCAAAGTATATGAAATGTGTTTTTTTTTTAAATGGCCGTCCACGTACTGAAACACACACAAATCGTGCCACATGTTGACTAACAACCAGAGGACCACGGCGTGTCAAACCTGCAGAGTCTCCAGACACATGGTCATGTTCTTTAGCTCCTTCAGCAGGTCCAATGAGCCGTCCTGCAAAACAACGACAACAACAACATGTGTAAATATTCCACATCGATTGTAAACAAAAAACATGGCCATCGACTGTAACAAGCTTGCATTTCTTTGCTTTTTCCATTATTCAAAACAAAAAATGATTCAAAATTCATTCATTATTATTTGCCTTTAAAGACTACAATCTGTGATTACTTTTTGAAAAGGATATTTAAAATGTTTCCCATACATTAATTTATTTGTGGCAGCCCACGAGAAATAAACTTCAATTGTCACAAATTTTCCGCTTAACAAAGCTCATGCGGTGTTAAGTTAGCGAGTATTCACACCCCTATAAAGAGTAAATGTATTTGAATTTGGATTTTTCACAGTCTGGGCTAAGGCTGAAACGACGCGTCGACGTAGTCGACGTCATCGGTTACGTAAATACGTCGACGCCGTTTTTGTGCGTCGGCGCGTCGCATATTTAAGTCACACTACTTTACTGTCATGGCGGAGCGCAAAGCAGACGATGCGAGCGAGGGGAAAAAAGCACGCCAAAAGTCGTCAAAAGTGTGGGAGTATTTCAATAAACGGCCTAATAATGTTGTTGTATGCACACTGTGTCGAGCGGAAATGGCCTATCATAGCAGCACAACGGCTATGAACGAACATTTGAAAAGAAAACCCCCGACAGCGTTCTTGCCATCACCATCAACAAGTCAATCGTCCGCGTGCGTATACGTTGTCATTATTACACAAAAACATGAATGTGTCATTTGTATCTGCGTTGTAAATTCATAAACTAAAGCACCGTTTCGCTCTGAGAGGCGCGTTTGGCGTGCCTGTTCAGTGTTTACAAAGACGCGCTCCTCTTTAACGCTGTGGAGAGGCGGCGGCGGCGAGCGAGTGGCGAGGCGTGGCGCGCCGGGAGCGACGCCGCAATCGTGCCCAGGTGCGCGATCCGCGCAGTTGGAAGAGAAAAGACTTTGTGTAAAATTAAAAGATTGTAAACCTGGCAAAGCCGTCTGGCGTTCAGTCTGTGGTCCTGAAAGAACCCCACGGCACAAGACGTGTCACAAACGCTAACGTTAATTAGTTGTGCAAATACCTTTTACAACATTAACAGTTACATATACTATGTACAAACCAACAATTAACTTTCACTTTAATCATACTATCATTGTTGTGTTATTAAGAAAAATAAGCAATACTTTTACTTTTGTTGAAATGTTTACACTGTACACTTTTTTGTATTGGATGTTTAGCTTTATTTTTGCACATTTTAGCAAATAAGCAATACTTTTACTTTTGTTGAAATGTTTACACTTGTTACAGAATATTTCCGTTTTGCACTTTTTTGTATTGGATGTTTATCTTTATTTTTGCACATTTTAAAGCAAAATAAGCAATACTTTTACTTTTTAAATGCTTATACTATTCCAGAATATTAAGATTTGCACTGGATGTTTACTTTTATATTTGCACATTAAAAAGTAAATAAGCTACTTTTAATTTTGTTAAATGTTAAAAGTTTTAAATGTTTACATTGTTACAGAATATTTTGTCATGTTGTTGTCAATGTTGACTGACTAGTGGCCATACTTTTTTTTTTGTAAATAAAAGCCATGCCTTTTGAAAAAACTGGCCTACATTTATTTTTTCCTCTTCATTTTAAATTAAAAAAAAAAATCGGTAAAAGGAAAAATAATCTATAGATTAATCGAAAAAATAATCTATAGATTAACCGATTAATCGAAAAAATAATCTATAGATTAATCGATAGAAAAATAATCGTTAGCTGCAGCCCTAGTCTGGGCTTTCCTGCTTAGGCTGCTGCCCCCGCGACCCGACCTAGGATAAGCGGAAGAAGATGGATGGATGGAGTACATATTCAGTTTGCTATAGAGGTTTATTCAATTCCAATGACTCTTTAAATATATGCATAACGTGTTTTTTTATTTTTTTTATTTAAATGAGTCATGGCCAAATATGTACAATAGATTGCAGTCCTGTGGGAAAGACTGGAATGTTCTATATGACCCAAGCGGACACTAATACACCATAAACAACAAATAAGGCTTAATATTAGCGTCACTTTTGCAGGTTAGCAGTACAAATAAACCACAGAAACATATATGCGCAAGTATCGCTGCGTAAAAATGACATAAGATGCTTTGTTTTAACTAGGGCTGCAGCTAACGATTATTTTTCTATCGATTAATCTATAGATTATTTTTTCGATTAATCGGTTAATCTATAGATTATTTTTTTTCGATTAATCTATAGATTATTTTTCCTTTTACCGATTTTTTTTTAATTTAAAATGAAGAGGAAAAAATAAATGTAGGCCAGTTTTTTCAAAAGGCATGGCTTTTATTTACAAAAAAAAAAGTATGGCCACTCAGTCAACATTGACAACAACATGACAAAATATTCTGTAACAATGTAAACATTTAAAACTTTTAACATTTAACAAAATTAAAAGTAGCTTATTTGCTTTTTAATGTGCAAATATAAAAGTAAACATCCAGTGCAAATCTTAATATTCTGGAATAGTATAAGCATTTCAAAAGTAAAAGTATTGCTTATTTTGCTTTAAAATGTGCAAAAATAAAGATAAACATCCAATACAAAAAAGTGCAAAACGGAAATATTCTGTAACAAGTGTAAACATTTCAACAAAAGTAAAAGTATTGCTTATTTGCTAAAATGTGCAAAAATAAAGCTAAACATCCAATACAAAAAAGTGTACAGTGTAAACATTTCAACAAAAGTAAAAGTATTGCTTATTTTGCTTAATAACACAACAATGATAGTATGATTAAAGTGAAAGTTAATTGTTGGTTTGTACATAGTATATGTAACTGTTAATGTTGTAAAAGGTATTTGCACAACTAATTAACGTTAGCGTTTGTGACACGTCTTGTGCCGTGGGGTTCTTTCAGGACCGACAGACTGAACGCCAGACGGCTTTGCCAGGTTTACAATCTTTTAATTTTACACAAAGTCTTTTCTCTTCCAACTGCGCGGATCGCGCACCTGGGCACGATTACGGCGTCGCTCCCGGCGCGCCCCGCCTCGCCGCTCGCTCGCCGCCGCCGCCTCTCCACAGCGTTAAAGAGGAGCGCGTCTTTGTAAACACTGAACAGGCACGCCAAACGCGCCTCTCAGAGCGAAACGGTGCTTTAGTTTATGAATTTACAACGCAGATACAAATGACACATTCATGTTTTTGTGTAATAATGACAACGTATACGCACGCGGACGATTGACTTGTTGATGGCGATGGCAAGAACGCTGTCGGGGGTTTTCTTTTCAAATGTTCGTTCATAGCCGTTGTGCTGCTATGATAGGCCATTTCCGCTCGACACAGTGTGCATACAACAACATTATTAGGCCGTTTATTGAAATACTCCCACACTTTTGACGACTTTTGGCGTGCTTTTTTCCCCTCGCTCGCATCGTCTGCTTTGCGCTCCGCCATGACAGTAAAGTAGTGTGACGTAAATATGCGACGCGCCGACGCACAAAAACGGCGTCGACGTATTTACGTAACCGATGACGTCGACTAAGTCGACGCGTCGTTTCAGCCTTAGTTTTAACTGAAATGTGACATCACAAATCAAAATATGGTTGAAAAATGTTCTCAGCGACCAAAGCAGATGATAATACACCATAAATAGTTTTCTTATTTATCGCAACTTTTTGTGTGTCTTCCTGGTGGAGTGGTTTTACTTGCATTATCCACCTACTTTTAATTTACATTTTAAAATATATATCAGCACATACCTGCCAACTTTTGAAATCAGAAAAACCTAGTAGCCAGGGTCCAGGGGCCGCAGGCCCCCGACAAAGTCCTGGTGGGGGGTTCAGGCTTCGCCCCCCCGACGCAAAATGATTATTAGCATTCAGACAGGTTAAAATGTTGCTAAAACCATCACTTTTCTATCAGTCACAGTGACTTTTCAAAACAAAAATATTACAGCAAAAATCATATGGGTTGATTGACATGTTTATTCTGTAAGCTAACTTCAATAGTTTGAAATTATTTTGACAGTTAATGCCAGTTATCCTGTCAACCTTTCACAAGACTTCAATTTGTTCATTGAAAGTATAAACACTTTTTACAGTAAACAAATGGTAAAACAGTACTAAACAATTCCATTAAAAAAAAAAATTGGTGTCATTATTAACTTTCTGTCCAAGCTTGTATAATCTACTGCCTTGTTCAATTGTAAAAAATATTCTGTGCCTAAAATTCACATTTCTATCACAATGATCATACTGTAAACATGGTAAGCTAACTTCATTCAAATTAATAGTCCTGTCAATAGCATGGAATTACAATTCAAATGTAGTTTTTTTGTAAGCCTTTCAAAAGAATTCAAAATATGAAAAATGAATGAACATTAATTGAAGCCATCAGACACTTGAAAAGTGGCACATCACATCTCTAATGTCATCATTTGAACTTTTCAACAGAAATAGCACTGCAAAAATATGAAGGACATACTTCTGTATTTTGGTAGTTATGCTGTCAACATTTAACAAGATTTCTTCAACTTGGACTTGAAAGCATAAATAGTATAAACACTTTTAACAGTATAACAGTACTAAACAATTCCAATAGATAACATTGGTGTCATTACCTTTTTGTGGCTAAAATCCAAATTTATTCTAGTCCATGCTCAATTATTGCCTCCGTAAATAAAACTTCGGCATTTATCACATCCAAAGAATCTGTTTGGGCGACGAAAAACGTTGAAAGTTTTCCACTTGTATCGCTAGCAACGGCATTAGACTTGTGTTTTTTTGTCCCAACGTGGTCTTTTACATCGCTAATTCCTCCGTGTCCGATCGAAAAATCTTGTCTGCACAAGGTGCAATTCGCGTAGTTTTCACCCTTTTTGGAACGGATAATTATTCCCGGATAGGCTTTTGAATATTCTTCACGGAATGACTGCAGTTTTCTTTTCGGTTTAAGACTCGTTTGCCATTTTTCTCCGGCTGATTCCATGATCGTTCGCTCGTTTGGAAACTCGTGCTTGGCAGCTGTGCTATAAATAGCCTCGCGCATGGCATTGGGAATGGCTCGATAGGAAGTTACGGGAAGCAGTGTCGATTGTCATTGTTGTTACGCGATTTCGTGAATAAAACTTTAAAAAAAAAAAAAAAATTTTAATTAATGAAAAACCGTATTTTTTATCACTGCAACCGTAACCCGGAATAGGTTGATGAAAACCGTACTAATTACGGGAAAACCGGAGTAGTTGGCAGGTATGTCAGCATCCTAACTCAGCTGAAATATCAAAATATGGGACTATAAATATACATATATTAGTCATATTTCATAAACTTGCATTTAGTTTTTATTTTATTTTTATTATTGCTGTAACATTAACACAAGCGCTTTGTTTTAACTGAACTATGGCATTGCCCCTTCAAAATAAGACCCCATCGATAGTCCAAACTAGGGATGTCCCGATCCGATTTTTGGATCGGATGCCGATATTTGCCAAAAAATGCGTATCGGCAAGGCATGGGAAAATGCCGATCCAGATCCAGTTAAAAAAAAACATTCGCTCCGTGTTTTCCAACGCACATATTTAAATAATACTTTTCTGCTGCTCCCTAATTTCCGTTCCGCATTTTCCAGCACACCTTCAACACATCCACAGGTCTGTGGATTCTCACGCAGTTGCTTTTAGCTGCTGGCATTACACGACAGGCTCTTCTCACTCTTTCCTGTGTCTCCCTCTCACAGACAGCAAGCGCACCTTCTTACACACGTCACATACTGTCACGTCATATACGTATACGTCCTCTCCCAGCAGAGAGGTAGCAGCATGGCTAACGTTAGCTGTGATGCTAGCGCAGCCGTGTGACCAACGCTCCCTCTAAGGTGCGCACTGCAATTGCGCACTGCTCAAACGTCCTCTGCGCATAGCAATTATATGCCACGCACAAAATCAAATAAAAAAATTAAAGCTGCAAGCAGCATTGGTCGGGCCCGCATATTTGGCAGGTGCTAGTCCTAAATGTCCCAATACTTTTGTCTACTTTTAGTCTGAAGTGTCCCAAGACTTTTGTCTAGTGTACCTACCTTGTCTGCATTGTGTGGGCACGTTGGTGCTTCCTGCTTTTAAGCAGCCATCTTAAAAAAACAGCAGCGCAGCAGCATCAGCGCAGCGGGTCTTTGAAGGGTCATAAAATCAAAACCGGAGCAGTTAGAAAAAAAGCGCTTCTGTCATTGTAATCGCAAGGGTTCAATCTCTCTCCTGTGTTAGTTTGAAGGCGAAACGACAAACGCGCTCAGAGGAGATTGTTTTTGAAGGAAGGTGACCGATTTTTACAAAAAATTTGTTTTGAAGGGGGAATAGCAAACTTCCTGTTGATTTTTGCCGGGGGTTGTCAATTTATGAAATGTAGGTCTAAGTGAGACCTACGGAGAGGTTTTTGTTTCATGTCTCTCCGACCTTCCCAGTGGGAGTTACAGGCAGTTTTGTCATTATTTTCTTCCGAGGAGCAGTTTTTTCTCCGTTTTATTCAAAAATTGCGGTAGAGCGCAATTTTTAAATTTGGGGTTAGTTTTTTTCATTAGATCACAATTTTTGCCAGTCCTGATGTGTGCGTTCAGTTTGGTGAGTTTTGAAGCATGTTAAGGGGGTCAAATTACAGCTGAAAGAGGCAAAAGTGACTGATTTTACTAACATTTAGTGTTGAAGGGGTAATAGCAAACTTCCTGTAGATTTTTGCCCGAGAAAATAAATTAATAAAATTTAAGTCTAAGTGAGACCTACATAGAGGTTTTTGTTTCATGTCTCTACGACCTTCCCAGTGGGAGTTACAGGCAGTTGTCATTTTTTTCTTCCGAGGAGCAGTTTTTTCTCCGTTTTATTAAAAAATTGCGGTAGAGCGCAATTTTTAAATTTGGGGTTAGTTTTTTTTATTAGATCACAATTTTTGCCAGTCCTGATGTGTGCGTTCAGTTTGGTGAGTTTTGAAGCATGTTAAGGGGGTCAAATTACAGCTGAAAGAGGCAAAAGTGACTGATTTTACTAAAATTTAGTGTTGAAGGGGTAATAGCAAACTTCCTGTAGATTTTTGCCCGAGAAAATAAATTAATAAAATTTAAGTCTAAGTGAGACCTACATAGAGGTTTTTGTTTCATGTCTCTACGACATTCGTACGGGGCGTTAGAACAAGTTTACTTGGTAGGGGGCGCTAGAGCGCAATTTTGAGTTTTGGGGTTTGGTATTTTTACCAAAGAGTTTTGTTCGAGTTTTTTTATGTGTGCGTCAAATTTGGTGAGTTTTGAAGCATGTTAAGGGGGTGAAAGTAGTGCGCAAAGCTGCGGAATAAGAAAGAATAATAAAACCTTAGAATAACAATAGGTCCTTATGTCCCATTGCATAAGGACTCCCTTCGGGCCATTGCGGGCCCTAACAAAGCTGCGGAATAAGAAAGAATAATAATAATAATAATAAAACCTTAGAATAACAATAGGTCCTTATGTCCCATTGCATAAGGACTCCCTTCGGGAGTCCTTTTGCAATGGGCCATTGCGGGCCCTAATTAAACCTTACAAATACAATAGGTCCTTATGTCCCATTGCATAAGGACTCCCTTGGGAGTCCTTATGCAATGGGCCATGCGGGCCCTAAATAAGCGCATAACAATTTTCGACACACGGACACGACAGAGAAAACAGTTTTCGTCATCATTGTTCAAATATTGCGACGTCTGTCGAGACGCTTATCTCCATTCGGGGCCACACGTCCACACCATCAAAATGCTGAGGCAAACATTTCCAGATCAACACCGTATGAAAAAATTCGTGATTTTTTTTTTGTTGTGATTTCCTTCTCTGCATGAAAGTTTAAAAGTAGCATATATTAATGCAGTATGAAGAAGAATGTTTTAATGTAGACATGCAAGCCTTGAAAGAACATTTTGAAAATCAAGACCACATTACCTGCAAATGGGTGCATTTCTACCCTATATTTTAACTTTAGATTTATTCTCATATCAAACTCTTTTGGCTGTCTTTTTGACACTTACATCCACACCCTGGATTATAAATAATGTAAATAATTCAATGTGATGATCTTGTGTGATGACATGATAGTATATATCTGTATCATGAATCAATTTAAGTGGACCCCGACTTAAACAAGTGTAAAAACTTATTGGGGTGTTACCATTTAGTGGTCAATTGTACGGAATATGTACTTCACTGTGCAACCTACTAATAAAAGTCTCAATCAATCAATCAAAACACATAGAATCATCATACTGCTGTGATTATATGCATCAAGTGTTCATTCAAGGCTGAGGCAAAATATGGAGATATATATCGTGTATCGCAATATGGCCTTAAAATATCGCAATATTTTAAAAAAGGCCATATCGCCCAGCCCTAGTTCAATGATGCCATTTCTGTTTGTCATGTATAATTGTGTCTATTTTGTGTTTATCCTTGAATAAACAGGTCAGTTTCTTGTTACCAACCATTGTGTATTATTCAAACTCCCCTAATTCAGCTGGCTAGTTGTTATCAAGAGTACTAAAACCCTTTTCAACATGATTCTGACAACTAAGTAGGCTAAATAACTTTAAACTAGTGATGCATCGGCGCATGCGTCGAGCTCATAGAGCAAAACCCTGTGCCGGTGCGCGTACCGCTTTTAGAAAGTCACGTGACCGATCATGAGCTGTTTTGGTCACGTGACCGATACGCCAACTGTGTCGCACTGACGCCTCCTCTGTGCCCTGTGAGCGTGTCTTTTCTACAGCCGGTGAAATAATAACTAAGAAGAGAAATCGTCTAAAATGTAATACGTCGGAAATATTATTTTTTTTTATAAAAATGTGTAAAAAATAAAATTAAAAAAATTCCCAGTCCACAATCATCCACAACACGTTCTCTTAGATTTCCATGTTATGATACATGTTCACATTATTTATTGACTGTATCTAAAAAAGATAAAAAATATATTTTTATTTAAATGAAGATATGAAATAATCCTAAATGAAATACAATGACTTGGTTTATATTATTGTATATACTAGGGCAGGGGTCACCAACGCGGTGCCCGCGGTCACCAGGTAGCCCGTAAGGACCAGATGAGTCGCCCGCTGGCCTGTTCTAAAAATAGCTCAAAGAGCAGCACTTACCAGTGAGCTGCCTCTATTTTTTACATTTTAATTTACTAGCAAGCTGGTCTTGCTTTGCTCGACATTTTTAATTCTAAAAGAGACAAAACTCAAATAGAATTTGAAAATCCAAGAAAATATTTTAAAGACTTGGTCTTCACTTGGAATAAGCGGTAGAAAATGGATGGATGGATGGGTCTTCACTTGTTTAAATAAATTCATTTATTTTTTTACTTTGCTTCTTATTACTTTTAGAAATACAATTTTAGAGAAAAAATACAACCTTAAAAATGATTTTAGGATTTTTAAACAAATATACCTTTTTACCTTTTAAATTTCTTCCTCTTCTTTCCTGACAATTTAAATCAATGTTCAAGTAAATGTATTTATTTTTTATTGTAAAGAATAATACATATTTTAGCTTCTGTTTTTTCGACGAAGAATATTTGTGAAATATTTCTTCAAACTTACTATGATTAAAATTCAAAACAATTATTCTGGCAAATCTAGAAAATCTGTAGAATCAAATTTAAATCTTATTTCAAAGTATTTTGAATTTCTTTTAAAATTTTTGTTCTGGAAAATCTAGAAGAAATACTGATTTGTCTTTGTTAGAAATATAGCTTGGTCCAATTTGTTAAATATTGGGCACCTGACAGTTTTGGCCGTTTTGACATCTTGTGTTGATTTTTTGATGTGGTGACGTCCAAAAAGAGTCATGATACGGGAAGGGAGGGGGCGCACCGTGCGGGGGGAGGAGAGGGGGGGGCGTAATGTTGTAACAAATAATATTTCTATTAAATAGGCTTTACTTTGCATTTTAATTAACGTGGGATTATTTGTTGTATTTAGAAATAATAATACCAACTTTTATTTTTTATTTTTTTCTCTCCAACATTTGTGGCACTGGCGTGGCGCCCCCTGATGGACGGCGCCCTTAGCATTTGCCTATACGGCCTATGCCACGGGCCGGCCCTGCATGCTCGGATAGGCCAGTATCGGTATCGGTCAGTATCGGTATCGGATCGGAAGTGCAAAAACAATATCGGTATCGGATCGGAAGCGCAAAAACCTGGATCGGGACATCCCGTGTCCAAACACACTACCACCAAAATAACAAAAGTTGGGTTATTATATTATTTCAGACAGTAATATTTCTAGAATATTACCTTGCTCATGCAGCTGAACTGACCTTAAATTCCATGTGTGATCAGAGGTGGGTAGTAACGCGCTACATTTACTCCGTTACATCTACTTGAGTAACTTTTGGGATAAATTGTACTTCTAAGAGTAGTTTTAATGCAACATACTTTTACTTTTACTTGAGTATATTTATAGAGAAGAAACGCTACTTTTACTCCTCTACTTTTATCTACATTCAGCTCGCTACTCGCTACTAATTTTTATCGATCTGTTAATGCACGCTTTGTTTGTTTTGGTCTGTCAGACAGACCTTCATAGTGCCTGCGTTTCAACAAATACAGTCACTGGTGACGTTCACTCCGTTCCACCAATCAGATGCAGTCACTGGTGACGTTGGACCAATCAAACAAGAGCCAGGGGTCACATGACCTGACTTAAACAAGTTGAAAAACTTATTCGGGTGTTACCATTTAGTGGTCAATTGTACGGAATATGTACTGTACTGTGCAATCTACTAATAAAAGTTCCAATCAATCAATCAAAAATGTGAAGGAAAAAAGACCCTTTTTTTAATTTCAACCGTACTTCCCGTCAAAAGCCTAAAGACTGACTGCACAATTCCTGTCTTCACAATAAAAGTGCCGCTCCATCGCGCCTGCGCTTTCAAAATAAGAGTCTCCGAAAGCCAGCGCAAACAAGCTAGCAAGGGACGGAGCTTGCCGCCAATGTATTTCTTGTAAAGTGTATAAAAACGAATATGGAAGCTGGACATATAAGATGCCAAAAACCAACCACTTTCATGTGGTATTAGACAGAAAGGAGGAACTTTTTTTCTCCTCCATTTGAAAACATGGACGTTTGTCATCACTACTGTCTGATTACAATCAATGCAAGTCATCAGAATCAGGTAATACACCAACTTATATTCTTGTCTTCATGAAAGAAAGGAATCTATATGTGTTAAACATGCATGTATATTCATCAAAACACTATTAACATGTAAACAAAAACGGCAAAAAAAATATATATAAATTATATACTGTATATATCAATGTATGTATATATCAATGTATATATATATATATATATATATATATATATATATATATACATATATATATATATATATGTGTGTGTATATATATATATATATGTATATATGTGTGTGTGTGTATATATATATATATATATATATATATATATATATATATATATGATATGTGTGTGTATGTTACTCATCAGTTACTCAGTACTTGAGTAGTTTTTTTACAACATACTTTTTACTTTTACTCAAGTAAATATTTGGGTGACTACTCCTTACTTTTACTTGAGTAATACATCTCTAAAGTAACAGTACTCTTACTTGAGTACAATTTCTGGCTACTCTACCCACCTCTGTGTGTGACTATAAAGTTACCCTTTTACTTTCCGAATTTGAAACAATAAATCAAGTTTAATGCATTTTTTAAAAAAAAAGGTATAAACATACCTGCAGAAATATTAGAATAAACATTTTTATTTGATTTCTTCGTCATTTACTCTTTATTGAAAAAGTCATTAGAATGCAGAACAATTCTTGCTTTTATTAAAAGGTGTTTGAATGTAAACATTTAGATATTGTTGTGTTAAAAGTGATTGCAGGTGCGTAGTGGTTTGATCGACAGTCGTCTGGACCAATCACAGCTCAGCATTAGTTGTCTTTGTGACGAAGGCGTTTTTTTTTTTTTGCTGATGCCAGCTTTTTTTATTGATTTTTTTTTTTTCCCCCCAGGAGGGTGGGGGCCAAAGAGGGACAACAATTCATTCACTCACCGTGTTCTTCTTGTGGACCATTTTGTCCAGTTTTTTGGCGATACGCTCCACGTCCTGGTTCTTGGCCATGTCGAGCAGACTCTCACAGGCGGCCCTGCAGCGGCTCCATGGACGCAGAGGACCAGTATTAGGGATGTGCGTATCGATCCTGTGGTATCGATATATCGATACTCACACGCTACTCATTTGGCATCACTTTTCTGAAAAAAGTATCGATATAAACCAAAAAACGGCGTGTGGGGGGTGCAAGCATCACTTTCAGATGTTTTTGATTACTTACTTAACTTACTATGTGCTGGGACACCCCTGTACCTGGCAGAGTATAGAGCTGGCCCAGTCACGTCACAGGAGACAGCGAATGAGCGTCGTCAACGTGCAACACACACACACAGCCAGCCGACAGCGATGCAGCCAGGCCAGGAGGTCAGCACGGCCACGGATGCGGGAGCCGGAGGAAAGGAAAAGCCAGAGACGCGATAATGGCAGACAAGAAAAGAAGCGTGGTATGGTGTTATTTTTCACCAGTCGACAAAGCCACGGCGCGGTGCGAACTGTGTGACAAACAAGTGCCACACAGCAGCAACACCAGCAATTTATTCAAACATATGAAGACCACACATCCCGAGAGCCACAGCGAGCTGGTAAAAAGACAGGCTCACGCTGCTGTGAAAGAACCTGCACCGCCACCCGCAGCCCGGCAGAAGACCCTGCACGAAAGTCTGCAAAAAAGCCAAGTGTATCCAGGTAGCCTACAGACAGTTAGCGTCCGACCTTTGACAGTGTAGTGATAAAGTCTATAAATATTCCGATCACAATCTACTAATAACAGACACTTCAGGTGAAGGGGGAAATTATATCCAGTGTTGTCCAATTGTTGACTTAAAACAGGCATTGTTTTTTTGTTTTTTTTTAGTAATGTTTACTGAATATTTTTGTTTAAATTATTATCCTAAATTCAAATAATTTCCACACAGGGGAATTTACTGTTAGTTGAAAATTGCTTGAGTACAAGATAAGAAAGAGATAAAATGTGGAGATTCTTCATCTTTGCATTACAGTTTTATTTTTTTCCAAGAAAATCTTGAAATATATGATTGAATTGATTTTGGTTTTAATCTGTAACATGATTTCTTACATTTCGAAAACATTAGCCTATTTCATATTTCATTAATTTCTAATTATATCACAAACTTTAAAAAATAACTGCAGCTTCTTGCGATTCGGATTTGACAGTTAATTGGAAAACCCTAATATCTAATTAAATCCTTAATATCTTTTATAACAAATACATTTTATCTTCCTTATTGTGACATGAAAATGTTATTCTTTTCAGATGAGTCTCAAAGAGCACGTGAGATCACAACAAGCCTTGCCAAAATGATTGTGAAGGACTTGCAACCCATTTCAATAGTAGAGGACCAAGGTTTCCGGCATTTTATGAAGGTGGTAGATCCTCGATACCAGATCCCTAGTCGGAAATCCATGATGACAGGTGAAATTCCCAAACTGTACGAGCATGCACAAAAAACAGTAAAGGACTCCATGCAATCAGCAAGCAGTGTGGTTTTAACAACCGACATGTGGACTGCAAGAACCACTGAAGGTTATTTGACTCTGTCAGGACATTTTATTGACAAAGACTGGCAGATGCAGTCTTGCAATCTTGCAACAATCCATGTAGCTGTGCAGCACACAGCAGACAATATATCTGAACTCCTCAAAAAAACAACTGATGAATGGGGCATCACCAGTAAGGTTCATGCGGTTGTTACAGACAATGGAGCCAATATGGTCTCTGCTGTGCGTAAAACTTGTTGGAAACATATTCCTTGTTTTTCTCACACACTCAACCTCATTGTGAAGGACTCCATTAAGGCTGACACAAGTCTTGAGTCCAGCTTGGAGAAATGTAGTGCCATTGTTCGGTTCTTCCATCACAGCACCAGAGCAACTGACAAGCTAAAAGAAGTACAAAATCAGTTGAATTTACCACAGCATAAACTAATCCAATCAGTGGATACTAGATGGAACTCTGTGTTGTACATGATTGACAGACTGTATGAGCAACAACAAGCCATCACAACAACACTTTGTCTTCTCGGGAGAAACAACATGTGCCTATGTGATGAAGAATGGTCCCACATCAGGCAGGCCAGTGATGTCCTCAGGCCTTTTGAAGAGGCCACCAAGGAGGTTTCAGCAGAGCAGTATGTCACGATTTCCAAAGTCATACCTCTGGTCTGTCTTCTTCTCCAGAAAGTAACCACATCTGCTGACCAGGGTAACAGTCTGGCTTCACAACTTGCTGCACAATGCAAGCGAAGGTTCCAAAACATTGAACACAACCACACTCTTGCAGCCAGCACCTTTTTGGACATTCGCTTCAGAAACATTGTGTTCAGTGATTCTGCAAATGTGGAGATGATTAAATCACGGATCATCACAGAAATGCAAGCCCTGGCCTGCGCTGAAACACAGTCAACGAGACATGAGGCCGCCGCGACTGCATCAACTGTGACACAAGAGTCACCTGCTGAGTGCTCATCATCCAAGGGAATATGGCAGGAGTTTGACAGTCGTGTTCTGGCTTTTCAGAGCAATCGCACAGCAAACACAGATGCGTATGTTGAAATGAGAAGATACATGGAGGAAAAGGTGATCCCAAGGAGTGAGGACCCTTTGGTTTGGTGGAAAAAAAATGAAACCACATTCCCAATGCTGAACAAAGTTGCGAAAAAATACCTTGGAACTATTGCAACGTCTGTTCCAGCAGAGAGACTCTTCTCTAAGGCCGGAGAAATAATCAGCCAGAGGCGTAATCGTATCAAAGCAGAAAACGTGAACATGTTACTTTTCCTGAACAGCAATCTGAGACTTCAGTAAAGTGTGACGTTTGACGACATATCTCGAGCACACTAAAAGTGTGATGGTGTCAGACATTTTTTCAAGTTCATTTTCTCAGGGAACTGTCTTGCGTATGCAGGTTTATAGGACAAGGAAATCCTAGTTTATTGTGATAAGGAAATTATTGACTTTGCTTCAGAGAAGTGTTATAAGTTTACTTCCACAAAGAGGTTTGAAACATAACATTGTTATGAATAATTGTTTTTTTAAGGTTTTTCTACCAATACTTTTTTTTTGAGAAATAAGAAAAGTGAAAATGTGTATATTTTTGTTTATATTTAATTTATTTTTCATATTTATGTTATTTATTTTAATTTTACTTTTATTACATATTGACCATAATAAATGTGGTATAAATGTTCTGTATTTGTCTTGTGAGTTGTCTTAAATAATAACAATAGTAATAATATTTTTGACTGACAAAAATTGCAATAAGAAATTAATGGTATTGGTATCGGTATCGGTATCGGTATCGGTGAAAATGCAAGAAAAAGTATCGGTATCGTATCGAATCCTAAAAGTGTGGTATCGCCCATCCCTAACCAGTATACACCGCGGCGTGTCCTCTTTATGGCGGGGGGGGGGGGCTGAGAGCCGGCTCGCCCGGGGCATGCTGGGACTCGTAGTCCATATCCGGGTTCCGGCTCGGCGCTAATTGGCGGCGGAGGTTTTTCTTCTTTATTTTAAAATGTCTGTTTGAAAGTAAATGCATAAACTCCCATCCTCATGTTGTATTATTACTACTAGTAGTGTTACATTTGTATTAGTATTAATGCTATGTTATTTGTAACGTAAATATAGCTCGTTAAAGCAGCGCACTTCCGCACTACATGTCATGTTGTTTCTGATTAAAATTTTCCCACGACAATGTAAAATATATTTCAATTACATTAAAATCTAAATGAGAGTAAATTAGATTTGTTACGTCTTTAGTTTAAGAAGAAGCAAAAAAAAATATTACATTTGGTGGTCACCAAATTGCACTGGAAAATGCGCCATATCGACACACAATGGACTTCCGGTTCCTCCTTTCTTCTAACATAGTTAGCTTCGTTAAACACTGCAATATAAAATATATTTAATGTTACGTCTTTAGTTTAAGAAGAAGAAGAAGCACAAAACATATACAATTTCGGGGTCACCGAATTGTGCTAGAAGTTGCGCCATATCGACACAAAAATTGACTTCCGGTTCCTCCTTTCTCCGAACATTAAACACCGAAACACGACAAATGACTTTTTTTCCTCCTCACCTTCTAGAAACATTCCGTGGCAGATGTGATTCCCCCAAAGAGGTTTGGAGAGAGTTATGTCGTCTTAACTTCATTCAGTTCATTGACATTTGTAACGTAAATATAGCTCGTTAAAGCAGCGCACTTCCGCACTACATGTCATGTTGTTTCTGCTTAAAATGTTCCCACGACGATGTAAAATATATTTCAATTACATTAAAATCTAAATTAGAGTAAATTCGATTTGTTACGTCTTTAGTTTAAGAAGAAGCAAAAAAAAAAAAATATTACATTTGGTGGTCACCAAATTGCGCTGGAAAATGCGCCATATCGACACTAGGGTGACCATTTCCATGATACCAAAAAGGAGGACATTATGCGGCATATCAATAAATGACTATGGTGTACATAGGACTCTGGTATACTCTTATTTATAGTACAATTTTGAGTGGTTTAAAGATGATGTTTGTGTGGCTGAATAGGAAAAAATATTAAAGTCAAGTGTTTTTTTAACAGTATTTGTATTTATTCAATACATTGTGGTGTTCAAAAAGTGACCACTGAGATGAATCTTTTCAAGTGCAGAGTGCCACAAAGCATAACATGTGTGGACTTAAATGTAGTTAACATATATAATTAAAAAAAAAAGCCACAAAAATGTTTCCACATCAACATCAAGGCTGCTTGCTGCATATCTGGTTGCGTTATGCAGAATATGGGCCAAACAGTTTGCAGGGAGCACATCTTTTTGGCTCAGTTTCAGCTTCTGATACACACTGTTATGTTTGCCACAATTGACACTGGCATTGTCTGCTGCATATGCAGACATGTTTTTCACCTCTAAGCCAGACATCTCAAGTTTTGCCAGCAGCTGGTTTGTTATGGCTTCTGACGTTTCGTTGCTGTCACTATAAAAATCCAACAGGACATGTTGGATGCCTTCATCAAAGTGAAAATACCTTACCACAATGGGAAAACACTTGTTTGTTCCTTTATTTGAGGCGTCGGTTGCCACGGAAAAGGGTAGGTTGTTTTCTTTTATGTAGTCGGTATGTTCCTGTACCGAATAGTGAGCGATGACGTTCTCGCACAATGCCTTGGCTTTTGTTCGGCCACAGGCCATCCCTTTAGCTGTGGGATAGTCACTGAAAATCTCCCGGTCCACTTTCATGTCACAGTCTAAACTTCTGTAGGACTGGTGATGCTTTACAGCAGTGGTTCTCAACCTTTTTTCAGTGATGTACCCCCTGTGAACATTTTTTTAATTCAAGTACCCCCTAATCAGAGCAAAGCATTTTTGGTTGAAAAAAAGAGATAAAGAAGTAAAATACAGCACTATGTCATCAGTTTCTGATTTATTAAATTGTATAACAGTGCAAAATATTGCTCATTTGTAGTGGTCTTTCTTAAACTATTTGGAAAAAAATATGTAAAATAACTAAAAACTTGTTGAAAAATAAACAAGTGATTCAATTATAAATAAAGATTTCTACACATAGAAGTAATCATCAACTTAAAGTGCCCTCTTTGGGGATTGTAATAGAGATCCATCTGGATTCAGGAACTTAATTCTAAACATTTCTTCACAAAAAAAGAAATCTTTAACATCAATATTTATGGAACATGTCTACAAAAAATGTAGCTGTCAAGACTGAATATTGCATTGTTGCATTTCTTTTCACAGTTCTTTTTGACAGACATTTTAGTGAGGGTCAAACCATCATGGCATGGGGGAAACTCTGGCTTTATGGTAATGAATGGAATAGCCTACTTGATTTGATGTTCAGTTTATGAACTTACATTACATGACATACCCCCAGGGTACCATTTGAGAACCACTGCTTTACAGCATGGTACACCTTGCAGAGCTCCGCAGCAGTTATCTTGTCATCCAGGGGCGACGTACGAAACTTCTTGAAAAAATGTCCTCATTGAAGAGGTACCTGCCGCACGTTTATTACTTTTATGTTTATCCGTACCCGCATGCCGTTCAATTGCAGCTTTCCCCTGACTACTTACGTCGACATCACATCGACAAAGTGTGCAGAAGCCATGGAATGAGTCTCGGCTGCTTTTCGTTATAAATTCGTGCTCTTTTATCCATTCAGAATTAAACGAGGTCTTGCGTTTTGGCATGATGCTAACTTTCTGTCAATGTTATGCCACATGGACCCTTGTTTACTTTTTTAACCAATGATAAGCAGATTTGTATCCGACACAGCTCTTAGCCAATCATTTGATACGTTACTGCGTTGGGGGCATTTTTTACGGTCTTTGATTGGCTATCGCGCTGCAGCCCAGCAAAGATGAAAAAACTCAGCTCTTCAAGCCTAGTGCCTCAAAAAGGAGGACAAATACATGTCCGGCTTGATGCTGCGCCGGACGCCGGACAGGGCATTAAAAATCCGGACTGTCCGGCCTAAATCCGGACACCTGGTCACCCTAAATTCGACACACAATGGACTTCCGGTTCCTCCTTTCTTCTAACATAGTTAGCTTCGTTAAACACTGCAATATAAAATAGATTTAATGTCACGTCTTTAGTTTAAGAAGAAGAAGCACAAAACATATACAATTTCGGGGTCACCGAATTGTGCTAGAAGTTGCGCCATATCGACACAAAAATGGACTTCCGGTTCCTCCTTTCTTCGAACATTGAACACCGAAACACGACAAATGACTTTTTTTCCTCCTCACCTTCTAGAAACATTCCGTGGCAGATGTGATTCCCCCAAAGAGGTTTGGAGAGAGTTATGTCGTCTGAACTTCATTCAGTTCATTGAAATTTGTAACGTAAATATAGCTCGTTAAAGCAGCGCACTTCCGCACTACATGTCATGTTGTTTCTGCTTAAAATGTTCCCACGACGATGTAAAATATATTTCAATTACATTAAAATCTAAATTAGAGTAAATTAGATTTGTTACGTCTTTAGTTTAAGAAGAAGCAAAAAAAAAAAATATTACATTTGGTGGTCACCAAAATGCGCCATATCGACACACAATGGACTTCCGGTTCCTCCTTTCTTCTAACATAGTTAGCTTCGTTAAACACTGCAATATAAAATACATTTAATGTTACGTCTTTAGTTTAAGAAGAAGAAGAAGCACAAAACATATACAATTTCGTGGTCACCGAATTGTGCTAGAAGTTGCGCCATATCGACACAAAAATTGACTTCCGGTTCCTCCTTTCTCCGAACATTAAACACCGAAACACGACAAATGACTTTTTTTCCTCCTCACCTTCTAGAAACATTCCGTGGCAGATGTGATTCCCCCAAAGAGGTTTGGAGAGAGTTATGTCGTCTGAACTTCATTCAGTTCATTGAAATTTGTAACGTAAATATAGCTCGTTAAAGCAGCGCACTTCCGCACTACATGTCATGTTGTTTCTGATTAAAATTTTCCCACGACGATGTAAAATATATTTCAATTACATTAATATCTAAATTAGAGTAAATTCGATTTTTTTTTTACGTCTTTAGTTTAAGAAGAAGCAAAAAAAAAAATATTACATTTGGTGGTCACCAAATTGCGCCATATCGACACACAATGGACTTCCGGTTCCTCCTTTCTTCTAACATAGTTAGCTTCGTTAAACACTGCAATATAAAATAGATTTAATGTCACGTCTTTAGTTTAAGAAGAAGAAGCACAAAACATGTACAATTTCGTGGTCACCGAATTGTGCTAGAAGTTGCGCCATATCGACACAAAAATGGACTTCCGGTTCCTCCTTTCTTCGAACATTAAACACCGAAACACGACAAATGACTTTTTTTCCTCCTCACCTTCTAGAAACATTCCGTGGCAGATGTGATTCCCCCAAAGAGGTTTGGAGAGAGTTATGTCGTCTGAACTTCATTCAGTTCATTGAAATTTGTAACGTAAATATAGCTCGTTAAAGCAGCGCACTTCCGCACTACATGTCATGTTGTTTCTGCTTAAAATGTTCCCACGACGATGTAAAATATATTTCAATTACATTAAAATCTAAATTAGAGGAAATTAGATTTGTTACGTCTTTAGTTTAAGAAGAAGCAAAAAAAAAAATTACATTTGGTGGTCACCAAATTGCGCCATATCGACACACAATGGACTTCCGGTTCCTCCTTTCTTCTAACATAGTTAGCTTCGTTAAACACTGCAATATAAAATATATTTAATGTTACGTCTTTAGTTTAAGAAGAAGAAGCACAAAACATATACAATTTCGTGGTCACCGAATTGTGCTAGAAGTTGCGCCATTACGACACAAAAATTGACTTCCGGTTCCTCCTTTCTTCGAACATTAAACACCGAAACACGACAAATGACTTTTTTTCCTCCTCACCTTCTAGAAACATTCCGTGGCAGATGTGATTCCCCCAAAGAGGTTTGGAGAGAGTTATGTCGTCTTTACGTCATTCAGTTCATTGAAATTTGTAACGTAAATATAGCTCGTTAAAGCAGCGCACTTCCGCACTACATGTCATGTTGTTTCTGCTTAAAATGTTCCCACGACGATGTAAAATATATTTCAATTACATTAATATCTAAATTAGAGTAAATTCGATTTTTTTTTACGTCTTTAGTTTAAGAAGAAGCAAAAAAAAAAAATATTACATTTGGTGGTCACCAAATTGCGCCATATCGACACACAATGGACTTCCGGTTCCTCCTTTCTTCTAACATAGTTAGCTTCGTTAAACACTGCAATATAAAATAGATTTAATGTCACGTCTTTAGTTTAAGAAGAAGAAGCACAAAACATGTACAATTTCGTGGTCACCGAATTGTGCTAGAAGTTGCGCCATATCGACACAAAAATTGACTTCCGGTTCCTCCTTTCTTCGAATATTAAACACCGAAACACGACAAATGACTTTTTTTCCTCCTCACCTTCTAGAAACATTCCGTGGCAGATGTGATTCCCCCAAAGAGGTTTGGAGAGAGTTATGTCGTCTTAACTTCATTCAGTTCATTGAAATTTGTAACGTAAATATAGCTCGTTAAAGCAGCGCACTTCCGCACTACATGTCATGTTGTTTCTGCTTAAAATGTTCCCACGACGATGTAAAATATATTTCAATTACATTAAAATCTAAATGAGAGTAAATTCGATTTGTTACGTCTTTAGTTTAAGAAGAAGCAAAAAAAAAAAAATATTACATTTGGTGGTCACCAAAATGCGCCATATCGACACACAATGGACTTCCGGTTCCTCCTTTCTTCTAACATAGTTAGCTTCGTTAAACACTGCAATATAAAATAGATTTAATGTCACGTCTTTAGTTTAAGAAGAAGAAGAAGCACAAAACATATACAATTTCGGGGTCACCGAATTGTGCTAGAAGTTGCGCCATATCGACACAAAAATGGACTTCCGGTCCCTCCTTTCTTCGACCATTAAACACCGAAACACGACAAATGACTTTTTTTCCTCCTCACCTTCTAGAAACATTCCGTGGCAGATGTGATTCCCCCAAAGAGGTTTGGAGAGAGTTATGTCGTCTTAACTTCATTCAGTTCATTGAAATTTGTAACGTAAATATAGCTCGTTAAAGCAGCGCACTTCCGCACTACATGTCATGTTGTTTCTGCTTAAAATGTTCCCACGACGATGTAAAATATATTTCAATTACATTAAAATCTAAATGAGAGTAAATTCGATTTGTTACGTCTTTAGTTTAAGAAGAAGCAAAAAAAAAAAAATATTACATTTGGTGGTCACCAAAATGCGCCATATCGACACACAATGGACTTCCGGTTCCTCCTTTCTTCTAACATAGTTAGCTTCGTTAAACACTGCAATATAAAATACATTTAATGTCACGTCTTTAGTTTAAGAAGAAGAAGAAGCACAAAACATATACAATTTCGGGGTCACCGAATTGTGCTAGAAGTTGCGCCATATCGACACAAAAATGGACTTCCGGTCCCTCCTTTCTTCGACCATTAAACACCGAAACACGACAAATGACTTTTTTTCCTCCTCACCTTCTAGAAACATTCCGTGGCAGATGTGATTCCCCCAAAGAGGTTTGGAGAGAGTTATGTCGTCTTAACTTCATTCAGTTCATTGAAATTTGTAACGTAAATATAGCTCGTTAAAGCAGCGCACTTCCGCACTACATGTCATGTTGTTTCTGCTTAAAATGTTCCCACGACGATGTAAAATATATTTCAATTACATTAAAATCTAAATGAGAGTAAATTCGATTTGTTACGTCTTTAGTTTAAGAAGAAGCAAAAAAAAAAATATATTACATTTGGTGGTCACCAAATTGCGCTGGAAAATGCGCCATATCGACACTAGGGTGACCATTTCCATGATACCAAAAAGGAGGACATTATGCGGCATATCAATAAATTACTATGGTGTACATAGGACTCTGGTATACTCTTATTTATAGTACAATTTTGAGTGGTTTAAAGATGATGTTTGTGTGGCTGAATAGGAAAAAATATTAAAGTCAAGTGTTTTTTTAACAGTATTTGTATTTATTCAATACATTGTGGTGTTCGAAAAGTGACCACTGAGATGAATCTTTTCAAGTGCAGAGTGCCACAAAGCATAACATGTGTGGACTTAAATGTAGTTAACATATATAATAAATAAAAAAATGCCACAAAAATGTTTCCACATCAACATCAAGGCTGCTTGCTGCATATCTGGTTGCGTTATGCAGAATATGGGCCAAACAGTTTGCAGGGAGCACATCTTTTTGGCTCAGTTTCAGCTTCTGATACACACTGTTATGTTTGCCACAATTGACACTGGCATTGTCTGCTGCATATGCAGACATGTTTTTCACCTCTAAGCCAGACATCTCAAGTTTTGCCAGCAGCTGGTTTGTTATGGCTTCTGACGTTTCGTTGCTGTCACTATAAAAATCCAACAGGACATGTTGGATGCCTTCATCAAAGTGAAAATACCTTACCACAATGGGAAAACACTTGTTTGTTCCTTTATTTGAGGCGTCGGTTGCCACGGAAAAGGGTAGGTTGTTTTCTTTTATGTAGTCGGTATGTTCCTGTACCGAATAGTGAGCGATGACGTTCTCGCACAATGCCTTGGCTTTTGTTCGGCCACAGGCCATCCCTTTAGCTGTGGGATAGTCACTGAAAATCTCCCGGTCCACTTTCATGTCACAGTCTAAACTTCTGTAGGACTGGTGATGCTTTACAGCAGTGGTTCTCAACCTTTTTTCAGTGATGTACCCCCTGTGAACATTTTTTTAATTCAAGTACCCCCTAATCAGAGCAAAGCATTTTTGGTTGAAAAAAAGAGATAAAGAAGTAAAATACAGCACTATGTCATCAGTTTCTGATTTATTAAATTGTATAACAGTGCAAAATATTGCTCATTTGTAGTGGTCTTTCTTAAACTATTTGGAAAAAAATATGTAAAATAACTAAAAACTTGTTGAAAAATAAACAAGTGATTCAATTATAAATAAAGATTTCTACACATAGAAGTAATCATCAACTTAAAGTGCCCTCTTTGGGGATTGTAATAGAGATCCATCTGGATTCAGGAACTTAATTCTAAACATTTCTTCACAAAAAAAGAAATCTTTAACATCAATATTTATGGAACATGTCTACAAAAAATGTAGCTGTCAAGACTGAATATTGCATTGTTGCATTTCTTTTCACACTTCTTTTTGACCGACATTTTAGTGAGGGTCAAACCATCATGGCATGGGGGGAAACTCTGGGTTTATGGTAATGAATGGAATAGCCTACTTGATTTGATGTTCAGTTTATGAACTTACATTACATTACATACCCCCAGGGTACCATTTGAGAACCACTGCTTTACAGCATGGTACACCTTGCACAGCTCCGCAGCAGTTATCTTGTCATCCAGGGGCGACGAAACTTCTTGAAAAAATGTCCTCATTGAAGAGGTACCTGCCGCACGTTTATTACTTTTATGTTTATCCGTACCCGCATGCCGTTCAATTGCAGCTTTCCCCTGACTACTTACGTCGACATCACATCGACAAAGTGTGCAGAAGCCATGGAATGAGTCTCGGCTGCTTTTCGTTATAAATTCGTGCTCTTTTATCCATTCAGAATTAAACGAGGTCTTGCGTTTTGGCATGATGCTAACTTTCTGTCAATGTTATGCCACATGGACCCTTGTTTACTTTTTTAACCAATGATAAGCAGATTTGTATCCGACACAGCTCTTAGCCAATCATTTGATACGTTACTGCGTTGGGGGCATTTTTTACGGTCTTTGATTGGCTATCGCGCTGCAGCCCAGCAAAGATGAAAAAACTCAGCTCTTCAAGCCTAGTGCCTCAAAAAGGAGGACAAATACATGTCCGGCTTGATGCTGCGCCGGACGCCGGACAGGGCATTAAAAATCCGGACTGTCCGGCCTAAATCCGGACACCTGGTCACCCTAAATTCGACACACAATGGACTTCCGGTTCCTCCTTTCTTCTAACATAGTTAGCTTCGTTAAACACTGCAATATAAAATAGATTTAATGTCACGTCTTTAGTTTAAGAAGAAGAAGCACAAAACATATACAATTTCGGGGTCACCGAATTGTGCTAGAAGTTGCGCCATATCGACACAAAAATGGACTTCCGGTTCCTCCTTTCTTCGAACATTGAACACCGAAACACGACAAATGACTTTTTTTCCTCCTCACCTTCTAGAAACATTCCGTGGCAGATGTGATTCCCCCAAAGAGGTTTGGAGAGAGTTATGTCGTCTGAACTTCATTCAGTTCATTGAAATTTGTAACGTAAATATAGCTCGTTAAAGCAGCGCACTTCCGCACTACATGTCATGTTGTTTCTGCTTAAAATGTTCCCACGACGATGTAAAATATATTTCAATTACATTAAAATCTAAATTAGAGTAAATTAGATTTGTTACGTCTTTAGTTTAAGAAGAAGCAAAAAAAAAAAATATTACATTTGGTGGTCACCAAAATGCGCCATATCGACACACAATGGACTTCCGGTTCCTCCTTTCTTCTAACATAGTTAGCTTCGTTAAACACTGCAATATAAAATACATTTAATGTTACGTCTTTAGTTTAAGAAGAAGAAGAAGCACAAAACATATACAATTTCGTGGTCACCGAATTGTGCTAGAAGTTGCGCCATATCGACACAAAAATTGACTTCCGGTTCCTCCTTTCTCCGAACATTAAACACCGAAACACGACAAATGACTTTTTTTCCTCCTCACCTTCTAGAAACATTCCGTGGCAGATGTGATTCCCCCAAAGAGGTTTGGAGAGAGTTATGTCGTCTGAACTTCATTCAGTTCATTGAAATTTGTAACGTAAATATAGCTCGTTAAAGCAGCGCACTTCCGCACTACATGTCATGTTGTTTCTGATTAAAATTTTCCCACGACGATGTAAAATATATTTCAATTACATTAATATCTAAATTAGAGTAAATTCGATTTTTTTTTTACGTCTTTAGTTTAAGAAGAAGCAAAAAAAAAAATATTACATTTGGTGGTCACCAAATTGCGCCATATCGACACACAATGGACTTCCGGTTCCTCCTTTCTTCTAACATAGTTAGCTTCGTTAAACACTGCAATATAAAATAGATTTAATGTCACGTCTTTAGTTTAAGAAGAAGAAGCACAAAACATGTACAATTTCGTGGTCACCGAATTGTGCTAGAAGTTGCGCCATATCGACACAAAAATGGACTTCCGGTTCCTCCTTTCTTCGAACATTAAACACCGAAACACGACAAATGACTTTTTTTCCTCCTCACCTTCTAGAAACATTCCGTGGCAGATGTGATTCCCCCAAAGAGGTTTGGAGAGAGTTATGTCGTCTGAACTTCATTCAGTTCATTGAAATTTGTAACGTAAATATAGCTCGTTAAAGCAGCGCACTTCCGCACTACATGTCATGTTGTTTCTGCTTAAAATGTTCCCACGACGATGTAAAATATATTTCAATTACATTAAAATCTAAATTAGAGGAAATTAGATTTGTTACGTCTTTAGTTTAAGAAGAAGCAAAAAAAAAAATTACATTTGGTGGTCACCAAATTGCGCCATATCGACACACAATGGACTTCCGGTTCCTCCTTTCTTCTAACATAGTTAGCTTCGTTAAACACTGCAATATAAAATATATTTAATGTTACGTCTTTAGTTTAAGAAGAAGAAGCACAAAACATATACAATTTCGTGGTCACCGAATTGTGCTAGAAGTTGCGCCATTACGACACAAAAATTGACTTCCGGTTCCTCCTTTCTTCGAACATTAAACACCGAAACACGACAAATGACTTTTTTTCCTCCTCACCTTCTAGAAACATTCCGTGGCAGATGTGATTCCCCCAAAGAGGTTTGGAGAGAGTTATGTCGTCTTTACGTCATTCAGTTCATTGAAATTTGTAACGTAAATATAGCTCGTTAAAGCAGCGCACTTCCGCACTACATGTCATGTTGTTTCTGCTTAAAATGTTCCCACGACGATGTAAAATATATTTCAATTACATTAATATCTAAATTAGAGTAAATTCGATTTTTTTTTACGTCTTTAGTTTAAGAAGAAGCAAAAAAAAAAAATATTACATTTGGTGGTCACCAAATTGCGCCATATCGACACACAATGGACTTCCGGTTCCTCCTTTCTTCTAACATAGTTAGCTTCGTTAAACACTGCAATATAAAATAGATTTAATGTCACGTCTTTAGTTTAAGAAGAAGAAGCACAAAACATGTACAATTTCGTGGTCACCGAATTGTGCTAGAAGTTGCGCCATATCGACACAAAAATTGACTTCCGGTTCCTCCTTTCTTCGAATATTAAACACCGAAACACGACAAATGACTTTTTTTCCTCCTCACCTTCTAGAAACATTCCGTGGCAGATGTGATTCCCCCAAAGAGGTTTGGAGAGAGTTATGTCGTCTTAACTTCATTCAGTTCATTGAAATTTGTAACGTAAATATAGCTCGTTAAAGCAGCGCACTTCCGCACTACATGTCATGTTGTTTCTGCTTAAAATGTTCCCACGACGATGTAAAATATATTTCAATTACATTAAAATCTAAATGAGAGTAAATTCGATTTGTTACGTCTTTAGTTTAAGAAGAAGCAAAAAAAAAAAAATATTACATTTGGTGGTCACCAAAATGCGCCATATCGACACACAATGGACTTCCGGTTCCTCCTTTCTTCTAACATAGTTAGCTTCGTTAAACACTGCAATATAAAATAGATTTAATGTCACGTCTTTAGTTTAAGAAGAAGAAGAAGCACAAAACATATACAATTTCGGGGTCACCGAATTGTGCTAGAAGTTGCGCCATATCGACACAAAAATGGACTTCCGGTCCCTCCTTTCTTCGACCATTAAACACCGAAACACGACAAATGACTTTTTTTCCTCCTCACCTTCTAGAAACATTCCGTGGCAGATGTGATTCCCCCAAAGAGGTTTGGAGAGAGTTATGTCGTCTTAACTTCATTCAGTTCATTGAAATTTGTAACGTAAATATAGCTCGTTAAAGCAGCGCACTTCCGCACTACATGTCATGTTGTTTCTGCTTAAAATGTTCCCACGACGATGTAAAATATATTTCAATTACATTAAAATCTAAATGAGAGTAAATTCGATTTGTTACGTCTTTAGTTTAAGAAGAAGCAAAAAAAAAAAAATATTACATTTGGTGGTCACCAAAATGCGCCATATCGACACACAATGGACTTCCGGTTCCTCCTTTCTTCTAACATAGTTAGCTTCGTTAAACACTGCAATATAAAATAGATTTAATGTCACGTCTTTAGTTTAAGAAGAAGAAGAAGCACAAAACATATACAATTTCGGGGTCACCGAATTGTGCTAGAAGTTGCGCCATATCGACACAAAAATGGACTTCCGGTCCCTCCTTTCTTCGACCATTAAACACCGAAACACGACAAATGACTTTTTTTCCTCCTCACCTTCTAGAAACATTCCGTGGCAGATGTGATTCCCCCAAAGAGGTTTGGAGAGAGTTATGTCGTCTTAACTTCATTCAGTTCATTGAAATTTGTAACGTAAATATAGCTCGTTAAAGCAGCGCACTTCCGCACTACATGTCATGTTGTTTCTGCTTAAAATGTTCCCACGACGATGTAAAATATATTTCAATTACATTAAAATCTAAATGAGAGTAAATTCGATTTGTTACGTCTTTAGTTTAAGAAGAAGCAAAAAAAAAAATATATTACATTTGGTGGTCACCAAATTGCGCTGGAAAATGCGCCATATCGACACTAGGGTGACCATTTCCATGATACCAAAAAGGAGGACATTATGCGGCATATCAATAAATTACTATGGTGTACATAGGACTCTGGTATACTCTTATTTATAGTACAATTTTGAGTGGTTTAAAGATGATGTTTGTGTGGCTGAATAGGAAAAAATATTAAAGTCAAGTGTTTTTTTAACAGTATTTGTATTTATTCAATACATTGTGGTGTTCGAAAAGTGACCACTGAGATGAATCTTTTCAAGTGCAGAGTGCCACAAAGCATAACATGTGTGGACTTAAATGTAGTTAACATATATAATAAATAAAAAAATGCCACAAAAATGTTTCCACATCAACATCAAGGCTGCTTGCTGCATATCTGGTTGCGTTATGCAGAATATGGGCCAAACAGTTTGCAGGGAGCACATCTTTTTGGCTCAGTTTCAGCTTCTGATACACACTGTTATGTTTGCCACAATTGACACTGGCATTGTCTGCTGCATATGCAGACATGTTTTTCACCTCTAAGCCAGACATCTCAAGTTTTGCCAGCAGCTGGTTTGTTATGGCTTCTGACGTTTCGTTGCTGTCACTATAAAAATCCAACAGGACATGTTGGATGCCTTCATCAAAGTGAAAATACCTTACCACAATGGGAAAACACTTGTTTGTTCCTTTATTTGAGGCGTCGGTTGCCACGGAAAAGGGTAGGTTGTTTTCTTTTATGTAGTCGGTATGTTCCTGTACCGAATAGTGAGCGATGACGTTCTCGCACAATGCCTTGGCTTTTGTTCGGCCACAGGCCATCCCTTTAGCTGTGGGATAGTCACTGAAAATCTCCCGGTCCACTTTCATGTCACAGTCTAAACTTCTGTAGGACTGGTGATGCTTTACAGCAGTGGTTCTCAACCTTTTTTCAGTGATGTACCCCCTGTGAACATTTTTTTAATTCAAGTACCCCCTAATCAGAGCAAAGCATTTTTGGTTGAAAAAAAGAGATAAAGAAGTAAAATACAGCACTATGTCATCAGTTTCTGATTTATTAAATTGTATAACAGTGCAAAATATTGCTCATTTGTAGTGGTCTTTCTTAAACTATTTGGAAAAAAATATGTAAAATAACTAAAAACTTGTTGAAAAATAAACAAGTGATTCAATTATAAATAAAGATTTCTACACATAGAAGTAATCATCAACTTAAAGTGCCCTCTTTGGGGATTGTAATAGAGATCCATCTGGATTCAGGAACTTAATTCTAAACATTTCTTCACAAAAAAAGAAATCTTTAACATCAATATTTATGGAACATGTCTACAAAAAATGTAGCTGTCAAGACTGAATATTGCATTGTTGCATTTCTTTTCACACTTCTTTTTGACCGACATTTTAGTGAGGGTCAAACCATCATGGCATGGGGGGAAACTCTGGGTTTATGGTAATGAATGGAATAGCCTACTTGATTTGATGTTCAGTTTATGAACTTACATTACATTACATACCCCCAGGGTACCATTTGAGAACCACTGCTTTACAGCATGGTACACCTTGCACAGCTCCGCAGCAGTTATCTTGTCATCCAGGGGCGACGAAACTTCTTGAAAAAATGTCCTCATTGAAGAGGTACCTGCCGCACGTTTATTACTTTTATGTTTATCCGTACCCGCATGCCGTTCAATTGCAGCTTTCCCCTGACTACTTACGTCGACATCACATCGACAAAGTGTGCAGAAGCCATGGAATGAGTCTCGGCTGCTTTTCGTTATAAATTCGTGCTCTTTTATCCATTCAGAATTAAACGAGGTCTTGCGTTTTGGCATGATGCTAACTTTCTGTCAATGTTATGCCACATGGACCCTTGTTTACTTTTTTAACCAATGATAAGCAGATTTGTATCCGACACAGCTCTTAGCCAATCATTTGATACGTTACTGCGTTGGGGGCATTTTTTACGGTCTTTGATTGGCTATCGCGCTGCAGCCCAGCAAAGATGAAAAAACTCAGCTCTTCAAGCCTAGTGCCTCAAAAAGGAGGACAAATACATGTCCGGCTTGATGCTGCGCCGGACGCCGGACAGGGCATTAAAAATCCGGACTGTCCGGCCTAAATCCGGACACCTGGTCACCCTAAATTCGACACACAATGGACTTCCGGTTCCTCCTTTCTTCTAACATAGTTAGCTTCGTTAAACACTGCAATATAAAATAGATTTAATGTCACGTCTTTAGTTTAAGAAGAAGAAGCACAAAACATATACAATTTCGGGGTCACCGAATTGTGCTAGAAGTTGCGCCATATCGACACAAAAATGGACTTCCGGTTCCTCCTTTCTTCGAACATTGAACACCGAAACACGACAAATGACTTTTTTTCCTCCTCACCTTCTAGAAACATTCCGTGGCAGATGTGATTCCCCCAAAGAGGTTTGGAGAGAGTTATGTCGTCTGAACTTCATTCAGTTCATTGAAATTTGTAACGTAAATATAGCTCGTTAAAGCAGCGCACTTCCGCACTACATGTCATGTTGTTTCTGCTTAAAATGTTCCCACGACGATGTAAAATATATTTCAATTACATTAAAATCTAAATTAGAGTAAATTAGATTTGTTACGTCTTTAGTTTAAGAAGAAGCAAAAAAAAAAAATATTACATTTGGTGGTCACCAAAATGCGCCATATCGACACACAATGGACTTCCGGTTCCTCCTTTCTTCTAACATAGTTAGCTTCGTTAAACACTGCAATATAAAATACATTTAATGTTACGTCTTTAGTTTAAGAAGAAGAAGAAGCACAAAACATATACAATTTCGTGGTCACCGAATTGTGCTAGAAGTTGCGCCATATCGACACAAAAATTGACTTCCGGTTCCTCCTTTCTCCGAACATTAAACACCGAAACACGACAAATGACTTTTTTTCCTCCTCACCTTCTAGAAACATTCCGTGGCAGATGTGATTCCCCCAAAGAGGTTTGGAGAGAGTTATGTCGTCTGAACTTCATTCAGTTCATTGAAATTTGTAACGTAAATATAGCTCGTTAAAGCAGCGCACTTCCGCACTACATGTCATGTTGTTTCTGATTAAAATTTTCCCACGACGATGTAAAATATATTTCAATTACATTAATATCTAAATTAGAGTAAATTCGATTTTTTTTTTACGTCTTTAGTTTAAGAAGAAGCAAAAAAAAAAATATTACATTTGGTGGTCACCAAATTGCGCCATATCGACACACAATGGACTTCCGGTTCCTCCTTTCTTCTAACATAGTTAGCTTCGTTAAACACTGCAATATAAAATAGATTTAATGTCACGTCTTTAGTTTAAGAAGAAGAAGCACAAAACATGTACAATTTCGTGGTCACCGAATTGTGCTAGAAGTTGCGCCATATCGACACAAAAATGGACTTCCGGTTCCTCCTTTCTTCGAACATTAAACACCGAAACACGACAAATGACTTTTTTTCCTCCTCACCTTCTAGAAACATTCCGTGGCAGATGTGATTCCCCCAAAGAGGTTTGGAGAGAGTTATGTCGTCTGAACTTCATTCAGTTCATTGAAATTTGTAACGTAAATATAGCTCGTTAAAGCAGCGCACTTCCGCACTACATGTCATGTTGTTTCTGCTTAAAATGTTCCCACGACGATGTAAAATATATTTCAATTACATTAAAATCTAAATTAGAGGAAATTAGATTTGTTACGTCTTTAGTTTAAGAAGAAGCAAAAAAAAAAATTACATTTGGTGGTCACCAAATTGCGCCATATCGACACACAATGGACTTCCGGTTCCTCCTTTCTTCTAACATAGTTAGCTTCGTTAAACACTGCAATATAAAATATATTTAATGTTACGTCTTTAGTTTAAGAAGAAGAAGCACAAAACATATACAATTTCGTGGTCACCGAATTGTGCTAGAAGTTGCGCCATTACGACACAAAAATTGACTTCCGGTTCCTCCTTTCTTCGAACATTAAACACCGAAACACGACAAATGACTTTTTTTCCTCCTCACCTTCTAGAAACATTCCGTGGCAGATGTGATTCCCCCAAAGAGGTTTGGAGAGAGTTATGTCGTCTTTACGTCATTCAGTTCATTGAAATTTGTAACGTAAATATAGCTCGTTAAAGCAGCGCACTTCCGCACTACATGTCATGTTGTTTCTGATTAAAATTTTCCCACGACAATGTAAAATATATTTCAATTACATTAATATCTAAATTAGAGTAAATTCGATTTTTTTTTACGTCTTTAGTTTAAGAAGAAGCAAAAAAAAAAAATATTACATTTGGTGGTCACCAAATTGCGCCATATCGACACACAATGGACTTCCGGTTCCTCCTTTCTTCTAACATAGTTAGCTTCGTTAAACACTGCAATATAAAATATATTTAATGTTACGTCTTTAGTTTAAGAAGAAGAAGCACAAAACATATACAATTTCGTGGTCACCGAATTGTGCTAAAAGTTGCGCCATATCGACACAAAAATTGACTTCCGGTTCCTCCTTTCTTCGAATATTAAACACCGAAACACGACAAATGACTTTTTTCCCTCCTCACCTTCTAGAAACATTCCGTGGCAGATGTGATTCCCCCAAAGAGGTTTGGAGAGAGTTATGTCGTCTTAACTTCATTCAGTTCATTGACATTTGTAACGTAAATATAGCTCGTTAAAGCAGCGCACTTCCGCACTACATGTCATGTTGTTTCTGCTTAAAATGTTCCCACGACGATGTAAAATATATTTCAATTACATTAAAATCTAAATGAGAGTAAATTCGATTTGTTACGTCTTTAGTTTAAGAAGAAGCAAAAAAAATATATATATTACATTTGGTGGTCACCAAATTGCGCTGGAAAATGCGCCATATCGACACTAGGGTGACCATTTCCATGATACCAAAAAGGAGGACATTATGCGGCATATCAATAAATTACTATGGTGTACATAGGACTCTGGTATACTCTTATTTATAGTACAATTTTGAGTGGTTTAAAGATGATGTTTGTGTGGCTGAATAGGAAAAAATATTAAAGTCAAGTGTTTTTTTAACAGTATTTGTATTTATTCAATACATTGTGGTGTTCAAAAAGTGACCACTGAGATGAATCTTTTCAAGTGCAGAGTGCCACAAAGCATAACATGTGTGGACTTAAATGTAGTTAACATATATAATAAATAAAAAAATGCCACAAAAATGTTTCCACATCAACATCAAGGCTGCTTGCTGCATATCTGGTTGCGTTATGCAGAATATGGGCCAAACAGTTTGCAGGGAGCACATCTTTTTGGCTCAGTTTCAGCTTCTGATACACACTGTTATGTTTGCCACAATTGACACTGGCATTGTCTGCTGCATATGCAGACATGTTTTTCACCTCTAAGCCAGACATCTCAAGTTTTGCCAGCAGCTGGTTTGTTATGGCTTCTGACGTTTCGTTGCTGTCACTATAAAAATCCAACAGGACATGTTGGATGCCTTCATCAAAGTGAAAATACCTTACCACAATGGGAAAACACTTGTTTGTTCCTTTATTTGAGGCGTCGGTTGCCACGGAAAAGGGTAGGTTGTTTTCTTTTATGTAGTCGGTATGTTCCTGTACCGAATAGTGAGCGATGACGTTCTCGCACAATGCCTTGGCTTTTGTTCGGCCACAGGCCATCCCTTTAGCTGTGGGATAGTCACTGAAAATCTCCCGGTCCACTTTCATGTCACAGTCTAAACTTCTGTAGGACTGGTGATGCTTTACAGCAGTGGTTCTCAACCTTTTTTCAGTGATGTACCCCCTGTGAACATTTTTTTAATTCAAGTACCCCCTAATCAGAGCAAAGCATTTTTGATTGAAAAAAAGAGATAAAGAAGTAAAATACAGCACTATGTCATCAGTTTCTGATTTATTAAATTGTATAACAGTGCAAAATATTGCTCATTTGTAGTGGTCTTTCTTAAACTATTTGGAAAAAAATATGTAAAATAACTAAAAACTTGTTGAAAAATAAACAAGTGATTCAATTATAAATAAAGATTTCTACACAGAGAAGTAATCATCAACTTAAAGTGCCCTCTTTGGGGATTGTAATAGAGATCCATCTGGATTCAGGAACTTAATTCTAAACATTTCTTCACAAAAAAAGAAATCTTTAACATCAATATTTATGGAACATGTCTACAAAAAATGTAGCTGTCAACACTGAATATTGCATTGTTGCATTTCTTTTCACAGTTCTTTTTGACCGACATTTTAGTGAGGGTCAAACCATCATGGCATGGGGGAAACTCTGGCTTTATGGTAATGAATGGAATAGCCTACTTGATTTGATGTTCAGTTTATGAACTTACATTACATTACATACCCCCAGGGTACCATTTGAGAACCACTGCTTTACAGCATGGTACACCTTGCACAGCTCCGCAGCAGTTATCTTGTCATCCAGGGGCGACGTACGAAACTTCTTGAAAAAATGTCCTCATTGAAGAGGTACCTGCCGCACGTTTATTACTTTTATGTTTATCCGTACCCGCATGCCGTTCAATTGCAGCTTTCCCCTGACTACTTACGTCGACATCACATCGACAAAGTGTGCAGAAGCCATGGAATGAGTCTCGGCTGCTTTTCGTTATAAATTCGTGCTCTTTTATCCATTCAGAATTAAACGAGGTCTTGCGTTTTGGCATGATGCTAACTTTCTGTCAATGTTATGCCACATGGACCCTTGTTTACTTTTTTAACCAATGATAAGCAGATTTGTATCCGACACCGCTCTTAGCCAATCATTTGATACGTTACTGCGTTGGGGGCATTTTTTACGGTCTTTGATTGGCTATCGCGCTGCAGCCCAGCAAAGATGAAAAAACTCCGCTCTTTAAGCCTAGTGCCTCAAAAAGGAGGACAAAAATACATGTCCGGCTTGATGCTGCGCCGGACGCCGGACAGGGCATTACAAATCCGGACTGTCCGGCCTAAATCCGGACACCTGGTCACCCTAAATTCGACACACAATGGACTTCCGGTTCCTCCTTTCTTCTAACATAGTTAGCTTCGTTAAACACTGCAATATAAAATAGATTTAATGTTACGTCTTTAGTTTAAGAAGAAGAAGAAGCACAAAACATATACAATTTCGGGGTCACCGAATTGTGCTAGAAGTTGCGCCATATCGACACAAAAATTGATTTCCGGTTCCTCCTTTCTTCGAACATTAAACACCGAAACACGACAAATGACTTTTTTTCCTCCTCACCTTCTAGAAACATTCCGTGGCAGATGTGATTCCCCCAAAGAGGTTTGGAGAGAGTTATGTCGTCTGAACTTCATTCAGTTCATTGAAATTTGTAACGTAAATATAGCTCGTTAAAGCAGCGCACTTCCGCACTACATGTCATGTTGTTTCTGCTTAAAATGTTCCCACGACGATGTAAAATATATTTCAATTACATTAAAATCTAAATTAGAGTAAATTCGATTTGTTACGTTTTTAGTTTAAGAAGAAGCAAAAAAAAATATTACATTTGGTGGTTACCAAATTGCGCTGGAAAATGCGCCATATCGACACACAATGGACTTCCGGTTCCTCCTTTCTTCTAACATAGTTAGCTTCGTTAAACACTGCAATATACAATATATTTAATGTTACGTCTTTAGTTTAAGAAGAAGAAGCACAAAACATATACAATTTCGTGGTCACCGAATTGTGCTAGAAGTTGCGCCATATCGACACAAAAATGGACTTCCGGTTCCTCCTTTCTTCGAACATTAAACACTGAAACACGACAAATGACTTTTTTTCCTCCTCACCTTCTAGAAACATTCCGTGGCAGATGTGATTCCCCCAAAAGAGGTTTGGAGAGAGTTATGTCGTCTTAACTTCATTCAGTTCATTGAAATTTGTAACGTAAATATAGCTCGTTAAAGCAGCGCACTTCCGCACTACATGTCATGTTGTTTCTGCTTAAAATGTTCCCACGACGATGTAAAATATATTTCAATTACATTAAAATCTAAATGAGAGTAAATTCGATTTGTTAAGTCTTTAGTTTAAGAAGAAGCAAAAAAAAAAAAAATTACATTTGGTGGTCACCAAAATGCGCCATATCGACACACAATGGACTTCCGGTTCCTCCTTTCTTCTAACATAGTTAGCTTCGTTAAACACTGCAATATAAAATAGATTTAATGTCACGTCTTTAGTTTAAGAAGAAGAAGCACAAAACATATACAATTTCGTGGTCACCGAATTGTGCTAGAAGTTGCGCCATATCGACACAAAAATGGACTTCCGGTCCCTCCTTTCTTCGACCATTAAACACCGAAACACGACAAATGACTTTTTTTCCTCCTCACCTTCTAGAAACATTCCGTGGCAGATGTGATTCCCCCAAAGAGGTTTGGAGAGAGTTATGTCGTCTGAACTTCATTCAGTTCATTGACATTTGTAACGTAAATATAGCTCGTTAAAGCAGCGCACTTCCGCACTACATGTCATGTTGTTTCTGCTTAAAATGTTCCCACGACAATGTAAAGTATATTTCAATTACATTAAAATCTAAATTCGAGTCAATTCGATTTTTTTACGTCTTTAGTTTAAGAAGAAGCAAAAAAAAAATATTACATTTGGTGGTCACCAAATTGCACTGGAAAATGCGCCATATCGACACACAATGGACTTCCGGTTCCTCCTTTCTTCTAACATAGTTAGCTTCGTTAAACACTGCAATATAAAATAGATTTAAAGTTACGTCTTTAGTTTAAGAAGAAGAAGCACAAAACATGTACAATTTCGGGGTCACCGAATTGTGCTAGAAGTTGCGCCATATCGACACAAAAATGGACTTCCGGTTCCTCCTTTCTTCGAACATTAAACACCGAAACACGACAAATGACTTTTTTTCCTCCTCACCTTCTAGAAACATTCCGTGGCAGATGTGATTCCCCCAAAGAGGTTTGGAGAGAGTTATGTCGTCTTAACGTCATTCAGTTCATTGAAATGCTTTCCCAGGCTGGTGCTGGAGATGTGACGTTCGCGAACGAATCGAGTATTTTGAAACGGTTCTTTTAGGTGACCGATTAAAAAGAACCGATTCTCAGTTTCGAACCGTTCGTTTTTATGTACATACAAAATAAATTAAGCCACGAAACAGCAGCCTTCAATTTACTTTGTTTTCCTGTTTAAAAACACATTTATAAATATACATATATTTAAGTTGTATACTTATTTATCTCTTAATGTATTTATTTAGATCATACTTGCCAACCCTCCCGGATTTTCCGGGAGACTCCCGAAATTCAGCGCCTCTCCCGAAAACCTCCCGGGACAAATTTTCTCCCGAAAATCTCCCGAAATTCAGGCGGAGCTGGAGGCCACGCCCCCTCCAGCTCCATGCGGACCTGAGTGACGTGTCGACAGCCTCTATTCACGTCCGCTTTCCCACAATATAAACAGCGTGCCTGCCCAATGACGTTATAACTGTAGAATGATGGAGGGCGAGTTCTTGGTTTCTTATGTGGGTTTATTGTTAGGCAGTTTCATTAACGTCCTCCCAGCGCGGCAACAACACAACAACAGCAGTCACGTTTTCGTCTACCGTAAAGCAGTTTGTCTGTTGTAAACAGCAATGTCGAGACACTCTTAAACAGGACAATACTGCCATCTACTGTGCATGCATATGTGACAATAACATCTAGGGCTTTTAGAGAATGCACAACTGCGCACACAACAAGGAGACGAAGCAGAATGCATCATCAGAGAGGGTGTTCAGCATGGTTAGAAAAATAGTGACAGAGAATAGAACAAGGACGGACAATACAACCCTTAACTCAACAATGAGTAGATGAGTGTGATGTGTGTATATGTGTAAATAAATGAACACTGAAATTCAAGTATTTCTCTTATATATATATATATATATATATATATATATATATATATATACAATAAAATAAATATATATATATACTCTAGCTATATATATATATATATATATATATATATATATATAGCTAGAATTCACTGAAAGTCAAGTCTTTCTTATATATATACATATATATATATATATATATATATATATATATATATATATATATATATATATATATATATATATATATGAATGAAATACTTGACTTGGTGAATTCTAGCTGTAAATATACTCCTCCCCTCTTAACCACGCCCCTAACCACGCCCCCACCTCCCGAAATCGGAGGTCTCAAGGTTGGCAAGTATGATTTAGATTCAATTCTTTTGTCAATTGTTTGATGGTGTTTTGACATTTTTGTGATTTCCTAATTTTTATTCTAATTTTATTTTATACTTTTATTTCCATAAATACATTTTATTCTTACTTAATTTCTCTGTATTTGTTTAGTTAAAATCATACTTGCCAACCTTGAGACCTCCGATTTCGGGCGGTGGGGGCGTGGTCGGGGGTGGGGCGGGGCGTGGTTGGGGGCGTGGTTAAGAGGGAGGAGTATATTGACAGCTAGAATTCACCAAGTCAAGTATTTCATACACATATATATATATATATATATATATATATATATATATATATATATATATATATATATATATATCCTGAAAATATGCAAACAAAACTGTGTTTAGATAATTGATACTTCAAACTTGATAAATAAATATTAAGGAATATAACATAATTTGGCTTCTGAGAATTTCAAAATGTAATGAATAAAATGCTAAAGTTGTTGATAAACAAGCAATTATTTTAATAATTAAATATGGTCATTTTAATTTAAAATCAATTATTTCAAATATGTTTATTTTAATGTATAATTCTATGGCTGGATGTAATAAGGAGTCAGGAAAAAATACAAATAAAAATACAATTAATTTTGATGTTTTTAGCAAAATATAGTAATTTTTATTTTTATTTTTTTTAAATTAACAAATATATTTATTTTTAGGTAAGATAAACATAATAATACAATGTATCTCTAGGCTGGATGATTTAGTTCTTGTCACCCTGTTGTCCTCCCGTCGTGAAAAAAAGGCTGTCCTCACTCAGGTCCGCATGGAACTGGAGGGGGCGTGGCTTCCAGCTCCGGCTGAAAATCGGAAGATTTTCGGGAGAAAATTTGTCCCAGGAGGTTTTCGGGAGAGGCGCTGAATTTCGGGAGTCTCCCGGAAAATTCGGGAGGGTTGGCAAGTATGGTTAAAATACTCCTGTGCTTCCGTTATATTCGAAATGCCTAGGGTTAACCCTAACCCTAACCCTAACCCTAACCCTAACCCACTGTCAAAGCATGAAGATATAGCGCCGCCTAATGGAATGTTTACAATAAAAAAAACATAACAAACAAATTAAAGGCAATATTTCAGAATATAGTCATTCACCACCAGTGTTTCTGTACATTTGAAATATTCTGATTAGGGTTGTCTCCATACCAATATTTTGGTACCGGTACCAAAATGTGTTTCGACCACAAAAAATGTCATTATTGTCTTTATTTGAACAAAAAATCTTAGGGTACATGAAACATATGTTTATTATTGTCATTTAGTCCTTAAATATAATAGTGAACATACTAGACAACTTGTCTTTTAGTAGTAAGTAAACAAACAAAGACTCCTAATTAGTCTATGCAGTAACATATTGTGTCATTTATACCTATTATTTTGTACACATTATGAGGGACAAACTGTAAAAATGTTTCATAATATAAACAACATTCACACGTATCCACAATTTTGCTTTTTGCATTTTTTTTTTTGCACCATGACTAGGGAAGGTTGTTTGGATTGTGTCTAGGGTTGTCCCGATACCAATAGTTTGGTACCAGTACGGGTACCAAAATTTATTTGAATACTTTCGATACTTTTGTAAATAAAGGGGACCACAAAAAATGTCATTATTGTCTTTATTTGAACAAAAAAATGTTAGTGTACATGAAACATATGTTTATTATTGTCATTTAGTCCTTAAATAAAATAGTGAACATACTAGACAACTTGTCTTTTAGTAGTAAGTAAACAAACAAAGACTCCTAATTAGTCTATGCAGTAACATATTGTGTCATTTATACCTATTAGTTTGTACACATAAAGGACAAACTGTAAAAATGTTTCATTATATCTACGACGTTCACACGTATCCAAAATTTAGCATTTTGCTTCTTTCTTTTTTTTGCACCATGACTAGGGAAGGTTGTTTGGATTGTGTCTAGGGTTGTCCCGATACCAATAGTTTGGTACCAGTACGGGTACCAAAATTTATTTCAATACTTTCCGATACTTTTCTAAATAAAGGGGACCACAACAAATGTCATTATTGTCTTTATTTGAACAAAAAAATGTTTGTACATGAAACATATGTTTATTATTGTCATTTAGTCCTTAAATAAAATAGTGAACATACTAGACAACTTGTCTTTTAGTAGTAAGAAAACAAACAAAGACTCCTAATTAGTCTATGCAGTAACATATTGTGTCATTTATACCTATTAGTTTGTACACATAAAGGACAAACTGTAAAAATGTTTCATTATATCTACGACGTTCACACGTATCCACAATTTTGCATTTTGCTTCTTTTTGTTTTTTGCACCATGACTAGGGAAGGTTGTTTGGATTGTGTCTAGGGTTGTCCCGATACCAATAGTTTGGTACCAGTACGGGTACCAAAAATTATTTCGATACTTTCGATGCTTTTTGATACTTTTCTAAATAAAGGGGACCACAACAAATGTTATTATTGTCTTTATTTGAACAAAAAAATGTTAGAGTACATGAAACATATGTTTATTATTGTCATTTAGTCCTTAAATAAAATGTTGAACATACTAGACAACTTGTCTTTTAGTAGTAAGTAAACAAACAAAGACTCCTAATTAGTCTATGCAGTAACATATTGTGTCATTTATACCTATTAGTTTGTACACATAAAGGACAAACTGTAAAAATGTTTCATTATATCTACGACGTTCACACGTATCCAAAATTTAGCATTTTGCTTCTTTCTTTTTTTTGCACCATGACTAGGGAAGGTTGTTTGGATTGTGTCTAGGGTTGTCCCAATACCAATAGTTTGGTACCTGTACGGGTACCAAAATGTATTTTGATACTTTCGATGCTTTCCGATACTTATCTAAATAAAGGGGACCACAAAAAATGTCATTATTGTCTTTATTGTAACAAAAAATGTTAGTGTAGATGAAACATATGTTTATTATTGTCATTTAGTCCTTAAATAAAATAGTGAACATACTAGACAACTTGTCTTTTAGTAGTAAGTAAACAAACAAAGACTCCTAATTAGTCTATGCAGTAACATATTGTGTCATTTATACACCTATTATTTTGTACACATTATGAGGGACAAACTGTAAAAAATTGATTATTAATCTACTTGTTCATTTACTGTTAATATCTGCTTATTTTCTGTTTCAACATGTTCTATCTACACTTCTGTTAAAATGTAATAATCACTTATTCTTCTCTTCTTTGATACTTGACATTAGTTTTGGATGATACCACACATTTAGGTATCGATTCGATACCAAGTAGTTACAGGATCATACATTGGTCATATTCAAAGTCCTCATGTGTCCAGGGCGTATTTCCTGACTTTATAAACATAATATGAATTTTAAAAAATTGATTTTGTGATGCTAAAAAATATAGTAGTATCGATTAGATACGCTTCTGTACTTGGTATCATTACAGTGGATGTCAGGTGTAGATCCACCCATGGCATTTGTTTACATTGTGATGGCGGTGAGCTATTGTATCCTCCTACGGTGTGTAGTGAAGCATGCTTAGCTATTCCTTCTCCTCCAGTGATAATGCTACTTGGAAGAAACTTACTTTATTTTGTCGCCATGGAGGCCAGGATTAGTGATTTAGAAGTAGCTAAAACACTGTTTCAGTGTTATAACTTCACCTTTATCTTGACTTTTTACACCAAAATGCGTCCATTCTCCCTTTTCTGTTTACACTGTGTCTGCTTGTAAGTACTCTGTGTGTGTGCGCTGCCGAACATGCTCCCCTGCTCCTAAAACCAGCAATGTCATGACCCGCTTAAAAAATATACCAAAAAAAAACAAATAATTTCTACAGCTTGTCTCTTTTCAAGGTCACGGGGGGGTGCTGGAGCCTATCCCAGCTGCATTGGGGCGGAAGGCGGGGTACGCCCTGGACAAGTCGCCACCTCATCACAGGGTGATGACACAGATAGATAGAAGAGGTACTTTTCAAACAGACTATAGTACCATTTTTGATTCATCAGTACCGCGATACTATACTAGTACTAGCTTCTAGATTACATTTGAACTTTCCAACCTTGGTCACACCCAAAGGCCCAATTTTGACTCGCCCCCCGGAGCAGGAAGTGTTTGTCCCAGTTCTCGCCGACCCAATACAGGAAAATGGACTTTCAAAGTCGCCAGGAAGTGCTCCTCCACTTCAAGCGGACCTACGGCGTCTGTGCCGCCGTTACCTGAGCGCCAGGGATTGTGTGCGGTGACGTCAGACAGGAAGTGTCCTCTCCCGAGGATGGATGGAGCCATTCTGTTCGTTCCGGGCTGTTCCGGCCCGCCTTCTTCCCGTCGGCACGCCGAGCTTTGTTGGAACCTTCTGGACGCGCTCGCCTGGCCATGTCGACTGGGCCGGACGCCGGCTCACCTCATGGCGGCGGCGGTTTTGTGGTTAAAGCATTAGAAAGTGAACTTTTCCCTGCACTTGTGGGATTTCTGCCAGGGGCGGAATAAAAAAAAATAGTTGCCGGGACGCACTTTGGATACCGGTGAAGTGAATTAAATTTATATAGCGCTTTTCTCTAGTGCATGGGTGTAAAACTCTGGCCCACGGGTCAAATTTGGCCCGCCGTGTAATTTCATCTGGCCCCTGAGGCGATATGAAATTTGCCTTTAGCGTCCTCTACAACCTGTCGTCACGTCCGCCTTTTTTCCTCCATACAAACAGCGTGCCGGCCCAGTCACATAATATATGCGGCTTTTACACACACACACACACACACACACACACTCACAAGTGAATGCAATGCATACTTGGTCAACAGCCATACAGGTCACACTGAGGGTGGCCGTATAAACATACTTGCCAACCTTGAGACCTCCAATTTCTGGAGGTGGGGGGGTGGGGGCGTGGTTGGGGGCGTGGTTAAGAGGGGAGGAGTATATTTACAGCTAGAATTTGCCAAATCAAGTATTTCATATATATATATATATATATATATATATATATATATATATATCCCCGCGACCCCGAAGGGAATAAGCGGTAGTAAATGGATGGATGGATGGATGGATGGATATATATATATATATATATATATATATATATATATATATATATATATATATATATATATATATATATATATATATATATATATATATATGTATGTATGTGTGTGAAAAAAAATCACAAGACTATTTCATCTCTACAGGCCTGTTTCATGAGGGGGGGTACCCTCAATCATCAGGAGATTTATATATATATATATATATATATATATATATATATATATGCTTTTTTTTTTTCACAAGTCCATTTAAATGCTGCTTTTTTTTTCACAAATCCGTTTTAATGCTGCTTTTTTTTTCACAAGTCTATTTTAATGCTGCTTTTTTTAATTGTTTTTTCACAAGTCCATTTTAATGCTGCTTTTTTTCCACAAAAATAAAGCAGCATTAAAATGGATTTGTGAAAAAAAAGGCAGCATTAAAATGGACTTGTGAAAAAAAGCAGCATTAAAATGGATTTGTGGGAAAAAAGCAGCATTAAAATCGACTTGTGAAAAAAAAAGCAGCATTAAAATGGATTTGTGGGGAAAAAGCAGCATTAAAATCGACTTGTGAAAAAAAAAGCAGCATTAAAATGGACTTGTGAAAAAAAATGCAGCATTAAAATGGAATTGTGAAAAAAAGCAGCATTAAAATGGACTTGTGAAAAAACAGCAGCATTAAAATGGACTTGTGAAAAAAAAGCAGCATTAAAATGGATTTGTGAAAAAAAGCAGCATTAAAATGGATTTGTGGGAAAAAAGCAGCATTAAAATCGACTTGTGAAAAAAAGCAGCATTAAAATGGACTTGTGAAAAAAATGCAGCATTAAAATGGAATTGTGAAAAAAAAAGCAGCATTAAAATGGACTTGTGAAAAAAAATAAAGCAGCATTAAAATGGATTTGTGAAAAAAAAGGCAGCATTAAAATGGACTTGTGATAAAAAGCAGCATTAAAATGGATTTGTGGGAAAAAAGCAGCATTAAAATCGACTTGTGAAAAAAAAAGCAGCATTAAAATGGACTTGTGAAAAAAAAGCAGCATTAAAATGGATTTGTGAAAAAAAGCAGCATTAAAATGGATTTGTGGGAAAAAAGCAGCATTAAAATCGACTTGTGAAAAAAAAGCAGCATTAAAATGGACTTGTGAAAAAAAAGTGCAGCATTAAAATGGAATTGTGAAAAAAAAGCAGCATTAAAATGGACTTGTGAAAAAAAAAGCAGCATTAAAATGGACTTGTGAAAAAAAGCAGCATTAAAATGGATTTGTGAAAAAAATAAAAAGCAGCTTTAAAATGGATTTGTGAAAAAAAGCAGCATTAAAATGGATTTGTGGGAAAAAAGCAGCATTAAAATCGACTTGTGAAAAAAAGCAGCATTAAAATGGACTTGTGAAAAAAGCAGCATTAAAATGGAATTGTGAAAAAAAGCAGCATTAAAATGGACTTGTGGGAAAAAAATGGTCACACTGAGGGTGGCCGTATAAACATACTTGCCAACCTTGAGACCTCCAATTTCTGGAGGTGGGGGGTGGGTGCGGGGGGGCGTGGGTGCGGGGACGTGGTTGGGGGCGTGGTTAAGAGGGGAGGAGTATATTTACAGCTAGAATTCACCAAGTCAAGTATTTCATATATATATATATATATATATATATATATGTATATATATATATATATATATATATATATATATATATATATATATATATATATATTTATGCTTTTTTTTTCACAAGTCCATTTAAATGCTGCTTTTTTTCCACAAATCCATTTTAATGCTGCTTTTTTTCACAAATCCGTTTTAATGCTGCTTTTTTTTTTTAACAAGTCCATTTTAATGCTACTTTTTTCACAAGTCCATTTTAATGCTGCTTTTTTCACAAGTCCATTTTAATGCTGCTTTTTTAAATTGTTTTTTCACAAGTCCATTTTAATGCTGCTTTTTTTTCCACAAGTCCATTTTAAAGCTGCTTTTAATTTTTTTCACAAATCCATCTTAATGCTGCTTTTTTTTCACAAGTCCATTTTAATGCTGCTTTTTTTTCCCACAAATTCATTTTAATGCTGCATTTTTTTTCACAAGTCCATTTTAATGCTGCTTTTTTTCACAATTCCATTTTAATGCAGCTTTTTTTCACAAATCCATTTTAATGTTGCTTTTTTTTCACAAGTCCATTTTAATGCTGCTTTTTTTCACAAGTCCATTTTAAAGCTGCTTTTTATTTTTTCACAAATCCATTTTAATGCTGCTTTTTTATATATACTGTATATATATATATATATATATATATATATATATATATATATATATATATATATATATATATATATATATATATATAAAATAAATAAATAAAGCTGCTTTTTATTTTTTTCACAAATCCATTTTAATGCAGCTTTTTTTCACAAATCCATTTTAATGTTGCTTTTTTTTCACAAGTCCATTTTAATGCTGCTTTTTTTTCACAAGTCCATTTTAAAGCTGCTTTTTATTTTTTTCACAAATCCATTTTAATGGTGCTTTTTTTCACAAGTCCATTTTAATGCTGCTTTTTTTTCACAAGTCCATTTTAATGCTACTTTTTTCACAAGTCCATTTTAATGCTGCTTTTTTCACAAGTCCATTTTAATGCTGCTTTTTTTAATTGTTTTTTCACAAGTCCATTTTAATGCTGCTTTTTTTTCCACAAGTCCATTTTAAAGCTGCTTTTAATTTTTTTCACAAATCCATCTTAATGCTGCTTTTTTTTCACAAGTCCATTTTAATGCTGCTTTTTTTCCCACAAATTCATTTTAATGCTGCATTTTTTTTCACAAGTCCATTTTAATGCTGCTTTTTTTCACAATTCCATTTTAATGCAGCTTTTTTTCACAAATCCATTTTAATGTTGCTTTTTTTTCACAAGTCCATTTTAATGCTGCTTTTTTTCACAAGTCCATTTTAAAGCTGCTTTTTATTTTTTCACAAATCCATTTTAATGCTGCTTTTTTATATATACTGTGTATATATATATATATATATATATATATATATATATATATATATATAAAATAAATAAATAAAGCTGCTTTTTATTTTTTTCACAAATCCATTTTAATGCAGCTTTTTTTCACAAATCCATTTTAATGTTGCTTTTTTTTCACAAGTCCATTTTAATGCTGCTTTTTTTTCACAAGTCCATTTTAAAGCTGCTTTTTATTTTTTTCACAAATCCATTTTAATGGTGCTTTTTTTCACAAGTCCATTTTAATGCTGCTTTTCCCCCCCACAAATCCATTTTAATGCTGTTTTTTTTCACAAATCCATTTTAATGGTGCTTTTTTTTTCACAAGACCATTTTAATGCTGCTTTTTTTCACAAGTCCATTTTAATGCTGCTTTTTTTCCCACAAATCCATTTTAATGCTGCTTTATTTTTTTTTAACAAGTCAATTTTAATGCTGCCTTTTTTTTCACAAATCCATTTTAATGCTGCTTTATTTTTTTTTCACAAGTCCATTTTAATGCTGCTTTATATATATATATATATATATATATATATATATATATATATATATATATATATATATATATATATATATATATATATATATATATATATATATATATATAAATAAAAGAAATACTTGAATTTCAGTGTTCATTTATTTACACATATACACACACATAACACTCATCTACTCATTGTTGAGTTAAGGGTTGAATTGTCCATCCTTGTTCTATTCTCTGTCACTATCTTTCTAACCATGCTGAACACCCTCTCTGATGATGCATTGCTGTGTGGCACGCACAAAAGTGCTTTCATCAAATGCACTAGATGGCAGTATTGTCCTGTTTAAGAGTGTCACAACATTGCTGTTTACGGCAGACGGACTGCTTTACTGTAGACGTTCTTTATATTGTGGGAAAGCGGACTCAGGTCCGCATGGAGCTGGAGGGGGCGTGGCCTCTCCAGCTCCGCCTGAATTTCGGGAGATTTTCGGGAGAAAATTTGTCCCGGGAGGTTTTCGGGAGAGGCGCTGAATTTCGGGAGTCTCCCGGAAAAATCCGGGAGGGTTGGCAAGTATGCGTATAAACAACTTTAACACTGTTACAAATATACACCACACTGAACCCACACCAAACAAGAATGACAAACACATTTCAGGACATTATCCGCACCGTAACACGACATAAACACAACAGAACAAATACCCAGAACCCCTTGCAGCACTAACTCTTCCGGGACGCTACAATATACACCCCCGCTACCACCAAATGTTGATATTTACCTCAGAAGGCTGCAAATAGAAAAGAGGCATTACATTTTTTATTTACATTTTATTTAATATACCATTGATGTTTTTTCGTTAGTTTTTTGAAAGTAGATTTTGCACTATTAAGTTATATAAGCGTTGCTTGTTCCATGTTCAGTGTTAAAGCAAATCAGTGTAGCAAACTGAGCAATAATTAACGTTTTATTCATGCACTTTCTCTTGCTACTTGAATGTTTGATTCATTCATTATTGTTTTTTTTTTTTTTCAAATGTATTATTAGCCTGTGGAAAAAGTTAATGTTGATATTTACCTCAGAAAGCTGCAAATAGAAAAGAGGCATTACATTTTTGTTTAAATTTTATTTGATATGCCATTGATATTTTTTAATTATTATTATTATTATTATTATTATTATTTGAAACTGTCATGACTTGGTCCTGGGTGTTTGCTTTTCCGGAATGCAACGGAAAGTTGGCTCGGGCGAGACGGGAATGTAAATACATGATTTATTTAATATATCAAAATAAAGTACAAACGAAAAGCGCGCACAGTGGCGGAGAACAAACTATGAAACCAAAAGACTATAGCATTAATAAACAAAACTTACTTGGCATGGACTAAAAGGAGCAGCATGAACGATGGACGTGAAATCAAGTGTCAGAAATGTGCAGAGCATAATTGTGGGATGTCACCAGAAAGACAAACTGAAAACAATCAACTTAAAT
>NC_084548.2:74897500-74900000 GCF_033978685.3 Nerophis lumbriciformis
ATTGTGAAAAAAAGCAGCATTAAAATGGACTTGTGAAAAAAAAATAAAGCAGCATTAAAATGGATTTGTGAAAAAAAAGGCAGCATTAAAATGGACTTGTGAAAAAAAGCAGCATTAAAATGGATTTGTGGGAAAAAAGCAGCATTAAAATGGACTTGTGAAAAAAAAGCAGCATTAAAATGGACTTGTGAAAAAAAACACCATTAAAATGGATTTGTGAAAAAAAAAGTAGCATTAAAATGGATTTGTGGGGGGGAAAAGCAGCATTAAAATGGACTTGTGAAAAAAGCAGCATTAAAATGGATTTGTGAAAAAAATAAAAAGCAGCTTTAAAATGGACTTGTGAAAAAAAGAAGGATTAAAATGGACTTGTGAAAAAAGCAGCATTAAAATGGACTTGTGAAAAAAAAGCAACATTAAAATGGATTTGTGAAAAAAGCAGCATTAAAATGGAATTGTGAAAAAAAAGCAGCATTAAAATGGACTTGTGAAAAAAAAATAAAGCAGCATTAAAATGGATTTGTGAAAAAAAAGGCAGCATTAAAATGGACTTGTGAAAAAAAAGCAGCATTAAAATGGATTTGTGAAAAAAAGCAGCATTAAAATGGATTTGTGGGGGAAAAAGCAGCATTAAAATGGACTTGTGGAAAAAAAAGCAGCATTAAAATGGACGTGTGAAAAAAAAGCAGCATTAAAATGGACTTGTGAAAAAAAAATGCAGCATTAAAATGGACTTGTGAAAAAAAATGCAGCATTAAAATGGACTTGTGAAAAAAAGCAGCATTAAAATGGAATTGTGAAAAAAGCAGCATTAAAATGGACTTGTGAAAAAAAAATGCAGCATTAAAATGAATTTGTGAAAAAAAAGCAGCATTAAAATGGACTTGTGAAAAAAAAATAAAGCAGCACTAAAATGGATTTGTGAAAAAAAAGGCAGCATTAAAATTGACTTGTGAAAAAAAGCAGCATTAAAATGGATTTGTGAAAAAAATAAAAAGCAGCTTTAAAATGGACTTGTGAAAAAAGCAGCATTAAAATGGACTTGTGAAAAAAAAGCAACATTAAAATGGATTTGTGAAAAAAGCAGCATTAAAATGGAATTGTGGAAAAAAAAGCAGCATTAAAATGGACTTGTGAAAAAAGCAGCATTAAAATGGACTTGTGAAAAAAAATGCAGCATTAAAATGGACTTGTGAAAAAAAGCAGCATTAAAATGGAATTATGAAAAAAGCAGCATTAAAATGGACTTGTGAAAAAAAAATGCAGCATTAAAATGGACTTGTGAAAAAAAAATGCAGCATTAAAATGGACTTGTGAAAAAAAGCAGCATTAAAATGGAATTGTGAAAAAGCAGCATTAAAATGGACTTGTGAAAAAAAAATGCAGCATTAAAATGAATTTGTGAAAAAAAAGCAGCATTAAAATGGACTTGTGAAAAAAAAATAAAGCAGCACTAAAATGGATTTGTGAAAAAAAAGGCAGCATTAAAATTGACTTGTGAAAAAAAGCAGCATTAAAATGGATTTGTGAAAAAAATAAAAAGCAGCTTTAAAATGGACTTGTGAAAAAAAAGCAACATTAAAATGGATTTGTGAAAAAAGCAGCATTAAAATGGAATTGTGGAAAAAAAAAGCAGCATTAAAATGGACTTGTGAAAAAAGCAGCATTAAAATGGACTTGTGAAAAAAAAGCAACATTAAAATGGATTTGTGAAAAAAGCAGCATTAAAATGGAATTGTGAAAAAAAAGCAGCATTAAAATGGACTTGTGAAAAAAAAATAAAGCAGCATTAAAATGGATTTGTGAAAAAAAAGGCAGCATTAAAATGGACTTGTGAAAAAAAGCAGCATTAAAATGGATTTGTGGGAAAAAAGCAGCATTAAAATGGACTTGTGAAAAAAAAGCAGCATTAAAATGGACTTGTGAAAAAAAACACCATTAAAATGGATTTGTGAAAAAAAAAGTAGCATTAAAATGGATTTGTGGGGGGAAAAAGCAGCATTAAAATGGACTTGTGAAAAAAGCAGCATTAAAATGGATTTGTGAAAAAAATAAAAAGCAGCTTTAAAATGGACTTGTGAAAAAAAGAAGGATTAAAATGGACTTGTGAAAAAAGCAGCATTAAAATGGACTTGTGAAAAAAAAACACCATTAAAATGGATTTGTGAAAAAAAAAGTAGCATTAAAATGGATTTGTGGGGGTAAAAAGCAGCATTAAAATGGACTTGTGAAAAAAGCAGCATTAAAATGGATTTGTGAAAAAAATAAAAAGCAGCTTTAAAATGGACTTGTGAAAAAAAGAAGGATTAAAATGGACTTGTGAAAAAAGCAGCATTAAAATGGACATGTGAAAAAAAGCAACATTAAAATGGATTTGTGAAAAAAGCAGCATTAAAATGGAATTGTGAAAAAAAGCAGCATTAAAATGGACTTGTGAAAAAAAAGCAGCATTAAAATGAATCTGTGAAAAAAAAGCAGCATTAAAATGGACTTGTGAAAA
>NC_084548.2:74905000-74915000 GCF_033978685.3 Nerophis lumbriciformis
TGACATGACATGACATAACATGACATGACATGACATAACATGACATGACATGACATGACATGACATGACATGACATGACATGACATGACATAACATGACATGACATGACATGACATGACATGACATGACATGACATGACATGACATGACATGACATGACATAACATAACATGACATGACATACGATGACATGACATGACATAACATGACATAACATAACATGACATGACATGACATGACATGACATGACATAACATGACATAACATAACATAACATGACATGACATGACATGACATGACATGACATGACATAACATGACATAACATAACATAACATAACATGACATAACATGACATAACATAACATAACATGACATAACATGACATGACATAACATGACATAACATGACATAACATGACATGACATAACATGACATGTCATGTCATGTCATGTCATGTTATGTTATGTCATGTTATGTCATGTCATGTCATGTCATGTTATGTCATGACATGACATAACATGACATAACATAACATGACATGACATGACATGACATGACATGACATAACATGACATAGCATAACATGACATGACATAACATGACACAACATAACATGACATGACATAACATGACATGACATGACATGACATAACATGACATAACATGACATGACATGACATAACATGACATAACATAACATGACATGACATGACATGACATGACATGACATGACATAACATGACATAACATGACATGACATGACATGACATAACATGACATGACATAACATAACATGACATGACATGACATAACATGACATAACATAACATGACATGACATGACATGACATGACATGACATAACATGACATAAAATGACATAACATGACATAACATGACATAACATGACATGACATGACATGACATGACATGACATGACATGACATAACATGACATAACATAACATAACATGACATAACATGACATAACATAACATGACATGACATGACATGACATGACATGACATAACATGACATAAAATGACATAACATGACATAACATGACATAACATGACATGACATGACATGACATGACATGACATGACATAACATGACATAACATAACATAACATGACATAACATGACATGACATAAAATAACATGACATAACATGACATGACATGACATGACATGACATGACATAACATGACATAACATAACATGACATGACATAACATGACATAACATAACATGACATGACATGACATGACATGACATGACATGACATAACATGACATGACATAACATGACATGACATGACATGACATAACATGACATGACATAACATAACATGACATGACATGACATAACATGACATAACATAACATGACATGACATGACATGACATGACATAACATGACATAAAATGACATAACATGACATAACATGACATAACATGACATGACATGACATGACATGACATGACATGACATGACATAACATGACATAACATAACATAACATAACATAACATGACACAAAATAACATGACATAACATGACATGACATAACATGACATAACATAACAACATAACAACATAACAACATAACATAACAAAACATAACATAACATGACATAACATGACATAACATGACATAACATAACATGACATAACAACATAACATGACATAAGATGACATAACATGACATAACATGACATAACATGACATAGCATGACATAACATAACATCTCCATCTCCATCTCCATCCCTCCACTTATCTCCATCTCCATCTCCATCTCCATCTCCATCTCCATCTCACTTCCCACAGGCGCGCCACAAGAGAAGAAAATAAAACCACAGAAAGAAAAACCAACAAGACTTCACCTCCCAGCCTTCTGCTCTCCTAGCGCCAAACAATCCCAACCTCCTCCTCCTCCTCCTCCTCCTCCTCCTCCTCCTCCTCCTCCTCCTCCTCCTCCTCCTCCTCCCATCCCGCTTCCCCCTCTCCTCTCCTTGGGAAGCGCTCGCTCGATGGCGGAAGATATATCCGCGTGGCAGCGGAAGGCAAACAGAAGCATGGAGAGTTTACAGGAGCTAAGCGATAAGTGAGCATGTGCAGACTAAACAGTGTTGCCAGCAAACAAAGAAGGAATACGTGAATTTTTGCCTCGCACGCCGCCGCCGCCGTCCTGAAGCCTACGTGAGCGACAAGAGCCAAGGAACGCGTCACCGAGTCGGACACAAAGGAGTGGCGACGTGGTTCCGCACGCCAGCTAAACAAAGATAAGAAGTTGGTTCAACGTGACGCACGCCACACTGAAGGTCACATGATTGTGCGGCCGAAGGTAGCAAATACTCGGCTGTAAGGTCAAAGGTCAGTTGAGTTTTTCCTACTTTAAGGTTTTCACCGTCATTCGTCACCTCACCCAGCAGGCACGAGACGTTAAAACAACGGTGAATTAGGTCCTGACGCTGAGAAACTCCAACATAACCTCGAAACGACATGCTTTTTGACGACTGTGGAGGGGGGCGTGGCCTGTAAGCCTGCAGCCAAGCGACAGGTGCGTAGATGGCCCCACCTGGGCCTTGTTATCTAATCACCTGTCACTCTGTATAAGCAGCAAACCGGGAGGAGAGAGCTTGTTGGAGCTGGAGCGAGAGCGCGAGCGAGAGCGAGAGACCAACAGACTACTGCTGAAAAGCAACCTGAGAACATTGTTGGAAAAATAAAACTGTATTTTAAACCATTAAACGGGCTCGCCTGGAGATGCTTGGTGGTCAAGAGGACCCACTGGAAGAGAGCTTCCACAACGACGTTTTATCAATGTTGGGTTCTGACGTTGATTTAACGTTGACATTTGGTCATTTCCCAACCAGTATTCCACGACACAAATAAAGTGTTGAAAACGATCTTGAATATTTGTTCAGTACAGTAGCATCGCTAACCCAACAAGGAACTCCTCCCAGTAGCTCCACCCACTCGGCAGATGACTTCATGAATTTCTTTAATAAGAAAATTGAACTCATTAGAAAGGAGATTAAAGCTACAACTGGTTTTTATTAACACAGATACGAATGTACAATCGACGAATGTTGCCCTCCAAAATTGTCTCTCTCTTTTTGATGAAATAACATTAGAGGAACTCTTGCGGCGCGTAAATGGGATAAAACAAACAACCGGCTTACTTGACCCATGTCAGGTTCAAACACTGATGACATCTATTAAACAGACAAGAAGCAAGGAATCATGCAGAGACAACTCCTTTTTTTGTCCTGACTAAGAGGAATGTTTTGACAGCGGTACGGTTGAAGTGGGTTGAAAAATGTGAAAAGAGTCATTGCACTAGAAAAGGTTGGAAATAAGGTTAGAAAAAAACAGGAATTCCTGGAAATTTGTTGAACGTGGAAAAATGGGCGTTTGAATTTCCAGGATGAATTGAATGTGCTGAAGGTGGAATGGTTGGAATGAGTTGAAAATGTGGGAATTGTGGAAGTTTGAAAAATAAATAATTCATTTTGAATGGGGAAAATGTTCCTAAAGACTGTGAATTCTAGGAATTTGGGGATTTTTTTTTTTGACAATTGTTGAAAGGGAGCACACAATTCCTGAACAGGCTGGATATTTTGAAGTTGTAACAGTTTGAATCGGATGAAAAATGTGGGAATTTTGGAACTTAGAAAAATGGCCCATTCTTTTCAATGGGAATTTCATGGAAATTTGGGAATTCCGGGAAAATGCTGAACAAATTTGGAATGTTCTAAATGATTTGAAATGGTTGGTGTTAGAATTTTTCAAATCGGTCAAGAAATGTTGAAGTTGTAACATTTTTAATTGAGAAATGGTATTACGGAATTCCTGGAATTGCGGGAAAATTGGGAATTTTTACAGTTTAAAAACAACTTAGTTTTTTGTCCTGATTAAGAGGAATGTTTGGACGGTGGAACGGTTGAAGTGGGGTGAGGAGTAGTTTACAGAAAAAAGGGTGAAAATAGGGTTTGGAAAACTGGCAATTGTGGGAATTCCTGGAATTCTTTTCTAACTTGGAAAAATAATAGTTTGAATGTCCATATGTGGAATATGTTGAAGGTGGAATGGTTTGAATGGGTTGAAAAATGTGGAAATATTTGTTCAGTACAGTAGCATCGCTAACCCAACAAGGGACTCCTCCCAGTAGCTCCACCCACTCGGCAGATGACTTCATGAATTTCTTTAATAAGGAAATTGAACTCATTAGAAAGGAGATTAAAGCTACAACTGGTTTTTATTAACACAGATACGAATGTACAATCGACGGATATTGCCCTCCAAAATAGACTCTCTCTTTTTGATGAAACAACATTAGAGGAACTCCTGCGGCGCGTAAATGGGATAAAACAAACAACCGGCTTACTTGACCCATGTCAGGTTCAAACACTGATGACATCTATTAAACAGACGAGAAGCAAGGAATCATGCAGAGACAACTTGTTTTTTTTGTCCTGACTAAGAGGAATGTTTTGACAGTGGTACGGTTGAAGTGGGTTGAAAAATGTGAAAAGAGTCATCGCACTAGAAAAGGTTGGAAATAAGGTTAGAAAAAAACAGGAATTCCTGGAAATTTGTTGAACGTGGAAAAATGGGCGTTTGAATTTCCAGGATGAATTTAATGTGCTGAAGGTGGAATGGTTTGAATGGGTTGAAAAATGTGGGAATTGTGGAAGTTTGAAAAATGCATAATTCATTTTGAATGGGGAAAATGTTCCTAAAGACTGTGAATTCTAGGAATTTTGGGATTTTTTTTTTTTTTTTTTTGACAATTGTTGAAAGGGAGCACACAATTCCTGAACAGGCTGAATATTTTGAAGTTGGAACAGTTTGAATCGGATGAAAAATTTTTGGAATTTTGGAACTTAGAAAAATGGCCCATTCTTTGCAATGAGAATTTCATGGAAATTTGGGAATTCCGGGAAAATGCCATACAAATTTGGAATGTTCTAAATGATGTTAGAATTTTTCAAATCGGTCGAGAAATGTTGAAGTAGTAACATTTTTAATTGAGAAATGGTATTACGGAATTCCTGGAATTTCGGGAAAATTTGGAATTTTTACAGTTTAAAAAGAACTTAGTTTTGGACGGTGGAACGTTGAAGTGGGTTGAAAAATGTGGGAGGAGTAGTTTCCAGAAAAAAGGGTGAAAATAGGGTTTGGAAAACCGGCAATTGTGGGAATTCCTGGAATTTTTTTCTAACTTGGAAAAATAATAGTTTGAATGTCCAGAATATGTGGAATATGTTGAAGGTGGAATGGTTTGAATGGGTTGAAAAATGTGGAAATATTTGTTCAGTACAGTAGCATCGCTAACCCAACAAGGGACTCCTCCCAGTAGCTCCACCCACTCGGCAGATGACTTCATGAATTTCTTTAATAAGAAAATTGAACTTATTAGAAAGGAGATTAAAGCTACAACTGGTTTTTATTAACACAGATACGAATGTACAATCGACGGATATTGCCCTCCAAAATAGACTCTCTCTTTTTGATGAAATAACATTAGAGGAACTCTTGCGGCACGTAAATGGGATAAAACAAACAACCGGCTTACTTGACCCATGTCAGGTTCAAACACTGATGACATCTATTAAACAGACGAGAAGCAAGGAATCATGCAGAGACAACTTGTTTTTTTGTCCTGACTAAGAGGAATGTTTTGACAGTGGTACGGTTGAAGTGGGTTGAAAAATGTGAGAAAAGTCATCGCACTAGAAAAGGTTGGAAATAAGGTTAGAAAAAAACCAGGTATTCCTGGAAATTTGTTGAACGTGGAAAAATGGGTGTTTGAATTTCCAGGGTGAATTGAATGTGCTGAAGGTGGAATGGTTGGAATGAGTTGGAAATGTGGGAATTGTGGAAGTTTGAAAAATTGATAATTCTTTTTGAATGGGGAAAATGTTCCTAAAGACTGTGAATTCTAGGAATTTTGGGAATTTTTTTTTGTTTTTTTGACAATTGTTGAAAGGGAGCACACAATTCCTGAACAGGCTGGATATTTTGAAGTTGGAACAGTTTGAATCGGATGAAAAATGTGGGAATTTTGGAACTTAGAAAAATGGCCCATTCTTTTCAATGGGAATTTCATGGACATTTGGGAATTCCGGGAAAATGCTGAACAAATTTGGAATGTTCTAAATGATTTGAAATGGTTGGTGTTTGAATTTTTCAAATCGGTCGAGAAATGTTGAAGTAGTAACATTTTTAATTGAGAAATGGTATTACGGAATTCCTGGAATTGCGGGAAAATTGGGAATTTTTACAGTTTAAAAACAACTTAGTTTTTTGTCCTGATTAAGAGGAATGTTTGGACGGTGGAACGGTTGAAGTGGGGTGAGGAGTAGTCTCCAGAAAAAAGGGTGAAAATAGGGTTTGGAAAACTGGCAATTGTGGGAATTCCTGGAATTTTTTTCTAACTTGGAAAAATAATAGTTTGAATGTCCATATGTGGAATATGTTGAAGGTGGAATGGTTTGAATGGGTTGAAAAATGTGGAAATATTTGTTCAGTACAGTAGCATCGCTAACCCAACAAGGGACTCCTCCCAGTAGCTCCACCCACTCGGCAGATGACTTCATGAATTTCTTTAATAAGAAAATTGAACTCATTCGAAAGGAGATTAAAGCTACAACTAGTTTTTATTAACACAGATACGAATGTACAATCGACAGATATTGCCCTCCAAAATAGACTCTCTCTTTTTGATGAAATAACATTAGAGGAACTCCTGCGGCGCGTAAATGGGATAAAACAAACAACCGGCTTACTTGACCCATGTCAGGTTCAAACACTGATGACATCTATTAAACAGACAAGAAGCAAGGAATCATGCAGAGACAACTCCTTTTTTTGTCCTGACTAAGAGGAATGTTTTGACAGCGGTACGGTTGAAGTGGGTTGAAAAATGTGAAAAGAGTCATCGCACTAGAAAAGGTTGGAAATAAGGTTAGAAAAAAACAGGAATTCCTGGAAATTTGTTGAACGTGGAAAAATGGGCGTTTGAATTTCCCGGATGAATTGAATGTGCTGAAGGTGGAATGGTTTGAATGGGTTGAAAAATGTGGGAATTGTGGAAGTTTGAAAAATGGATAATTCATTTTGAACGGGGAAAATGTTCCTAAAGACTGTGAATTCTAGGAATTTTGGGAATTTTTTTTTTTTTTTTTTGACAATTGTTGAAAGGGAGCACACAATTCCTGAACAGGCTGGATATTTTGAAGTTGGAACAGTTTGAATCGGATGAAAAATGTGGGAATTTTGGAACTTAGAAAAATGGCCCATTCTTTTCAATGGGAATTTCATGGAAATTTGGGAATTCCGGGAAAATGCTGAACAAATTTGGAATGTTCTAAATGATTTGAAATGGTTGGTGTTAGAATTTTTCAAATCGGTCGAGAAATGTTGAAGTAGTAACATTTTTAATTGAGAAATGGTATTACGGAATTCCTGGAATTTCGGGAAAATTGGGAATTTTTACAGTTTAAAAACAACTTAGTTTTTTGTCCTGATTAAGAGGAATGTTTGGACGGTGGAACGGTTGAAGTGGGGTGAGGAGTAGTTTCCAGAAAAAAGGGTGAAAATAGGGTTTGGAAAACTGGCAATTGTGGGAATTCCTGGAATTTTTTTCTAACTTGGAAAAATAATAGTTTGAATGTCCAGAATATGTGGAATATGTTGACGGTGGAATAGTTTGAATGGGTTGAAAAATGTGGAAATATTTGTTCAGTACAGTAGCATCGCTAACCCAACAAGGGACTCCTCCCAGTAGCTCCACCCACTCGGCAGATGACTTCATGAATTTCTTTAATAAGAAAATTAAACTCATTAGAAAGGAGATTAAAGCTACAACTGGTTTTTATTAACACAGATACGAATGTACAATCGACGGATATTGCCCTCCAAAATAGACTCTCTTTTTGATGAAACAACATTAGAGGAACTCTTGCGGCGCGTAAATGGGATAAAACAAACAACCAGCTTACTTGACCCATGTCAGGTTCAAACACTAATGACATCTATTAAACAGACAAGAAGCAAGGAATCATGCAGAGACAACTTGTTTTTTTTGTCCTGACTAAGAGGAATGTTTTGACAGTGGTACGGTTGAAGTGGGTTGAAAAATGTGAAAGGAGTCATCGCACTAGAAAAGGTTGGAAATAAGGTTAGAAAAAAACAGGAATTCCTGGAAATTTGTTGAACGTGGAAAAATGGGCGTTTGAATTTCCAGGATGAATTGAATGTGCTGAAGGTGGAATGGTTTGAATGGGTTGAAAAATGTGGGAATTGTGGAAGTTTGAAAAATGGATAATTCATTTTGAATGGGGAAAATGTTCCTAAAGACTGTGAATTCTAGGAATTTGGGGAATTTTTTTTTTTTTTTTTGACAATTGTTGAAAGGGAGCACACAATTCCTGAACAGGCTGGATATTTTGAAGTTGGAACAGTTTGAATCGGATGAAAAATGTGGGAATTTTGGAACTTAGAAAAATGGCCCATTCTTTTCAATGGAAATTTCATGGAAATTTGGGAATTCCGGGAAAATGCTGAACAAATTCGGAATGTTCTAAATGATTTGAAATGGTTGGTGTTAGAATTTTTCAAATCGGTTGAGAAATGTTGAAGTAGTAACATTTTTAATTGAGAAATGGTATTACGGAATTCCTGGAATTTCGGGAAAATTGGGAATTTTTACAGTTTAAAAACAACTTCGTTTTTTGTCCTGATTAAGAGGAATGTTTGGACGGTGGAACGGTTGAAGTGGGGTGAGGAGTAGTTTCCAGAAAAAAGGGTGAAAATAGGGTTTGGAAAACTGGCAATTGTGGGAATTCCTGGAATTTTTTTCTAACTTGGAAAAATAATAGTTTAAATGTCCAGAATATGTGGAATATGTTGAAGGTGGAATGGTTTGAATGGGTTGAAAAATGTGGAAATATTTGTTCAGTACAGTAGCATCGCTAACCCAACAAAGGGACTCCTCCCAGTAGCTCCAACCACTCGGCAGATGACTTCATGAATTTCTTTAATAAGAAGATTGAACTCATTAGAAAGGAGATTAAAGCTACAACTAGTTTTTATTAACACAGATACGAATGTACAATCGACGGATATTGCCCTCCAAAATAGACTTTCTCTTTTTGATGAAACAACATTAGAGGAACTTTTGCGGCGCGTAAATGGGATGGTATTAGTGCCCAAGACATGGGTAACTTAAACATCTGTGAAGGCACCATTAATGCTGAAAGGTACATACAGCTTTTGGAGCATAATATGTTGCCATCCAAGCAACGTTACCATGGACGCCCCTGCTTATTTCAGCAAGACAACGCCAGACCACGTGTCACAACAGCAGTAAAATAACATTTGTGGCACATTATGAAGGCTAAAATATGAGAAGGGAGACTGTTGAACAACTTAAGCTGTACATCAAGCAAGAATGGGAAAGAATTCCACTTCAAAAATGTGTCTCCTCAGTTCCCAAACCTTTACTGAGTGTTGTTAAAAGGAAATGCCATGTAACACACTGGTAAAAATGCCTTTTTTGCAGTGTGTTGCTGTCATTAAATTCTAACTTCATGATTATTTGCCAAAAATAGCAAAGTTTCTCAGTGTGAACATGAAATATCTTGTCTTTGCAGTCTATTCAATTGAATATAAGTTGAAAAAGGATATTTATTGACATTTACACAACTTCACTGCTGTTGGCTGCTGTATCAGTTGAAAATGGGTCGTTTTTTTTAAGTAACTTTTAGTACATTTCCCAGTGCATATCGATGAGGTCAAAGGTCACCGATGTTGGAGCGAGCACGTCTTCGCGGTGACGTCTTAGTGGGAACAGATACGGGGTTTCCCCGAAGTGTTTCCACAAAGTTGGAAGCATCTAAAATGTTTTGTTCGCACGGAAGATTTCAAAGTCAAAGCGTTTCTGCTCCGACCTCTCATTGATCCCTTGTGGAGCGACGAACTTTGTCCACG
>NC_084548.2:74922500-74932500 GCF_033978685.3 Nerophis lumbriciformis
GAACATACTAGACAACTTGTCTTTTAGTAGTAAGTAAACAAACAAAGACTCCTAATTAGTCTATGCAGTAACATATTGTGTCATTTATACACCTATTATTTTGTACACAGTATAAAGGACAAACTGTAAAAATGTTTCATAATACAAACAACGTTCACACGTATCCACAATTTTGCTTTTTGCATTTTTTTTTTTTTGCACCATGACTAGGGAAGGTTGTTTGGATTGTGTCTAGGGTTGTCCCGATACCAATAGTTTGGTACCAGTACGGGCACCAAAATTTATTTGAATACTTTCGAAACTTTTGTCAATAAAGGGGACCACAAAAAAATTTCATCATTGTCTTTATTTTACTAAAAAATGTTAGTGTAGATGAAACATATGTTTATTATTGTCATTTAGTCCTTAAATAAAATAGTGAACATACTAGACAACTTGTCTTTTAGTAGTAAGTAAACAAACAAAGACTCCTAATTAGTCTATGCAGTAACATATTGTGTCATTTATACACCTATTATTTTGTACACATTATGAGGGACAAACTGTAAAAATGTTTCATAATACAAACAACGTTCACACGTATCCACAATTTTGCTTTTTGCATTTTTTTTTTTGCACCATTACTAGGGAAGGTTGTTTGGATTGTGTCTAGGGTTGTCCCGATACCAATAGTTTGGTACCAGTACGGGCACCAAAATTTATTGGAACACTTTCGAAACTTTTGTAAATAAAGGGGACCACAAAAAAATTTCATCATTGTCTTTATTTTACTAAAAAATGTTAGTGTAGATGAAACATATGTTTATTATTGTCATTTAGTCCTTAAATAAAATAGTGAACATAGTAGACAACTTGTCTTTTAGTAGTAAGTAAACAAACAAAGACTCCTAATTAGTCTATGCAGTAACATATTGTGTCATTTATACACCTATTATTTTGTACACATTATGAAGGACAAACTGTAAAAATGTTTCATAATACAAACAACGTTCACACGTATCCACAATTTTGCTTTTTGCATTTTTTTTTTTTGCACCATGACTAGGGAAGGTTGTTTGGATTGTGTCTAGGGTTGTCCCGATACCAATAGTTTGCTACCAGTACGGGCACCAAAATTTATTTGAATACTTTCGAAACTTTTGTAAATAAAGGGTACCACAAAAAAATTTCATCATTGTCTTTATTTTACTAAAAAATGTTAGTGTAGATGAAACATATGTTTATTATTGTCATTTAGTCCTTAAATAAAATAGTGAACATACTAGACAACTTGTCTTTTAGTAGTAAGTAAACAAACAAAGACTCCTAATTAGTCTATGCAGTAACATATTGTGTCATTTATACACCTATTATTTTGTACACAGTATAAAGGACAAACTGTAAAAATGTTTCAGAATATAAACAACGTTCACACGTATCCACAATTTTGCTTTTTGCATTTTTTTTTTTTTGCACCATGACTAGGGAAGGTTGTTTGGATTGTGTCTAGGGTTGTCCCGATACCAATAGTTTGCTACCAGTACGGGCACCAAAATTTATTTGAATACTTTCCATACTTTTGTAAATAAAGGGGACCACAAAAAAATTTCATCATTGTCTTTATTTTACTAAAAAATGTTAGTGTAGATGAAACATATGTTTATTATTGTCATTTAGTCCTTAAATAAAATAGTGAACATACTAGACAACTTGTCTTTTAGTAGTAAGTAAACAAACAAAGACTCCTAATTAGTCTATGCAGTAGCATATTGTGTCATTTATACACCTATTATTTTGTACACATTATGAGGGACAAACTGTAAAAATGTTTCATAATACAAACAACGTTCACACGTATCCACAATTTTGCTTTTTGCAATTTTTTTTTTTTGCACCATGACTAGGGAAGGTTGTTTGGATTGTGTCTAGGGTTGTCCCGATACCAATAGTTTGCTACCAGTACGGGCACCAAAATTTATTTGAATACTTTCCATACTTTTGTAAATAAAGGGGACCACAAAAACATTTCATCATTGTCTTTATTTTACTAAAAAATGTTAGTGTAGATGAAACATATGTTTATTATTGTCATTTAGTCCTTAAATAAAATAGTGAACATACTAGACAACTTGTCTTTTAGTAGTAAGTAAACAAACAAAGACTCCTAATTAGTCTATGCAGTAACATATTGTGTCATTTATACACCTATTATTTTGTACACATTATGAGGGACAAACTGTAAAAAATGTATTATTAATCTACTTGTTCATTTACTGTTAATATCTGCTTTAACATATTCTATCTACACTTCTGTTAAAATGTAATAATCACTTATTCTTCTCTTCTTTGATACTTGACATTAGTTTTGGATGATACCACACATTTAGGTATGGATGTGATACCAAGTAGTTACAGGATCATACATTGGTCATATTCAAAGTCCTCATGTGTCCAGAGACGTATTTATTGACTATTTTGTGACGATAAAAAATATCATAGTAGTATCGACTAAATACTTGGTATCATTACAGTGGATGTCAGGTGTAGATCCACCATTTGTTTACATTGTGACGGCAGTGAGCTATTCTATCCTCCTACGGTGTGTAGTGAAGCATGTTTAGCTATTCCTCCTCCTCCAGTGATGATAATACTTGTAAGAAATGTACTTTATTTGTGGCCATGGAGGCCAGGATTAGTGATTTAGAAGTAGCTAAAACACCGCGGATGGATGTTAGCCGCTAACTAGCTAGCCATGTCTTAAAGCAGCTCTTCCTGAGGGTGTTTCAGTGTTATAACGTCACCTTTATCTTGACTTTTTACACCAAAATTCGTCCATTCTCCCTTTTCTGTCTACACCCTGTGTTTGCTTGTAAGTACTCTGTGTGTGTGCGCTGCCATACATGCTCCTCTGCTCCTAAAACCAGCAATGTCACCACCTGACGACAACATGACATCGTGCCTGGGAACCAGAACTTATATATATATATATATATATATATATACACATATATATATACAATTTTTTTTTTTTTAAATTAATAAATAAATAAATACAAAAAATAATACAAAGAAAAAAAAAAAAATATATATATATATGTATATATATATGTATATATATATACATATATATGTATATATATATATATATATATATATATATATATATATATATATATATATATATATATATATATATATATATATATATATGTATGTGTGGGAAAAAAAATCACAAGACTATTTCATCTCTACAGGCCTGTTTCATGAGGGGGGGTACCCTCAATCATCAGGAGATTTTAATGGGAGCATTCGCATACCATGGTTTATATAGGGCACAGAGTGGGTGGGTACAGGCTGGCCTAGGGGCTTGGTGATTGGCTCATGTGTTACCTAGGAGGTGTTTCCGTCTATGGCGGCATGCTGTTACAATTTCGCTGCGCTTGTTGAGGGATGACAGGTCTGGACGGTAAATAATAAACAGTTTCTCTTTCAAGCATAGGTTGCATCTTTTATTACCACTATTGTAAGGTGTGCTGGATGCAAGAATTTGCCATGTTATTGAATATTCAACATTATTGTCTTTGAGGTCCCAAATGTGTTTGCTGAGTTCTGTGGTATTTCGCAGGTTTTTGTTCCTGAAAGAAGCCTTGTGATTGTTCCATCTGGTTTTGAATTCTCCCTCGGTTAATCCTACATATGTGTCGGATGTGTTAATGTCCTTGCGTATTACCTTAGATTGGTAGACAACTGATGTTTGTAAGCACCCCCCGTTGAGAGGGCAATCAGGTTTCTTTCGACAGTTACAGCCTTTATTGGTTTTGGAGTCGCTCTGTCTGGGGGCCGACGGCTCATTTGCAATTGTTTTGTTGTGGTTTGAGATGATTTGTCGTATATTGTTCATGCAGCTGTAGCTCAATTTAATGTTGTTCTTGTTGAATACTTTTCTTAGGGTGTTGTCTTTGGGAAAGTGTTTGTCAATCAGATTGAGGAATTTGTGTCCAATGTTAGTTGAGACCTCCTCTCTGAGCTGCCACCTTAACGTGGTAGAGGAGTTTGCGTGTCCCAATGATCCTAGGAGCTATGTTGTCCGGGGGCTTCCATGCCCCCTGGTAGGGTCTCCCAAGACAAACAGGTCCTAGGTGAGGGATCAGACAAAGAGCAGCTCGAAGACTTCTATGGAAATGCAAGAACCGAGACTCAGATTTCCCTCGCCCGGACGCGGGTCACCGGGGCCCCCCTCCGGAGCCAGGCCCGGAGTTGGGGCACGATGGCGAGCGCCTGGTGGCCGGGCCTGTCCCCATGGGGCCCGGCCGGGCACAGCCCGAAGAGGCAACGTGGGTCCCCCCTCCAATGGGCTCACCACCCATAGCAGGGGCCATAGAGGTCGGGTGCAATGTGAGCTGGGCGGTAGCCGAAGGCAGGGCACTTGGCGGTCCGATCCTCGGCTACAGAAGCTAGCTCTTGGGACGTGGAACGTCACCTCGCTGGGGGGGAAGGAGCCTGAGCTAGTGCGCGAGGTAGAGAAGTTCCGGTTGGATATAGTCGGACTCACCTCGACGCACAGCAAGGGCTCTGGAACCAGTTCTCTCGAGAGGGGATGGACTCTCTTCCACTCTGGCGTTGCCAGCAGTGAGAGGCGACGGGCTGGGGTGGCAATTCTTGTTGCCCCCCGGCTCAGAGCCTGCATGTTGGAGTTCAACCCGGTGGACGAGAGGGTAGCTTCCCTCCGCCTTCGGGTGGGGGGACGGGTCCTGACTGTTGTTTGCGCTTACGCGCCAAACAGCAGCTCAGAGTACCCACCCTTTTTGGATTCACTCGAGGGAGTACTTGAGAGTGCTCCCCCGGGTGATTCCCTCGTTCTACTGGGGGACTTCAACGCTCATATTGGCAACGACAGTGAAACCTGGAGAGGCGTGATTGGGAAGAATGGTCGCCCGGATCTGAACCCAAGTGGTGTTTTGTTATTGGACTTTTGTGCCTGTCACGGATTGTCCATAACGAACACCATGTTCAAGCATAAGGGTGTCCATATGTGCACTTGGCACCAGGACACCCTAGGCCGCAGTTCTATGATCGACTTTGTAGTTGTGTCATCGGATTTGCGGCCTCATGTTTTGGACACTCGGGTGAAGAGAGGGGCGGAGCTTTCTACCGATCACCACCTGGTGGTGAGTTGGCTGCGATGGTGGGGGAGGATGCCGGACAGACCTGGCAGGCCCAAACGCATTGTGAGGGTTTGCTGGGAACGTCTGGCAGAGTCTCCTGTCAGAGAGAGTTTCAATTCCCACCTCCGGAAGAACTTTGAACATGTCACGAGGGAGGTGCTGGACATTGAGTCCGAGTGGACCATGTTCCGCACCTCTATTGTCGAGGCGGCTGATTGGAGCTGTGGCCGCAAGGTAGTTGGTGCCTGTCGTGGCGGTAATCCTAGAACCCGTTGGTGGACACCGGCGGTGAGGGATGCCGTCAAGCTGAAGAAGGAGTCCTATCGGGTTCTTTTGGCTCATGGGACTCCTGAGGCAGCGGACAGGTACCGACAGGCCAAGCGGTGTGCGGCTTCAGCGGTCGCGGAGGCAAAAACTCGGACATGGGAGGAGTTCGGGGAAGCCATGGAAAACGACTTCCGGACGGCTTCGAAGCGATTCTGGACCACCATCCACCGCCTCAGGAAGGGGAAGCAGTGCACTACCAACACCGTGTATGGTGCGGATGGTGTTCTGCTGACCTCGACTGCGGAAGTTGTGGATCGGTGGAGGGAATACTTCGAAGACCTCCTCAATCCCACCAACACGTCTTCCTATGAGGAAGCAGTGCCTGAGGAATCTGTGGTGGGCTCTCCTATTTCTGGGGCTGAGGTTGCTGAGGTAGTTAAAAAGCTCCTCGGTGGCAAGGCCCCGGGGGTGGATGAGATCCGCCCGGAGTTCCTTAAGGCTCTGGATGCTGTAGGGCTGTCTTGGTTGACAAGACTCTGCAGCATCGCGTGGACATCGGGGGCAGTACCTCTGGATTGGCAGACCGGGGTGGTGGTTCCTCTCTTTAAAAAGGGGAACCGGAGGATGTGTTCTAACTATCGTGGGATCACACTCCTCAGCCTTCCCGGTAAGGTCTATTCAGGTGTACTGGAGAGGAGGCTACGCCGGATAGTCGAACCTCGGATTCAGGAGGAACAGTGTGGTTTTCGTCCTGGTCGTGGAACTGTGGACCAGCTCTATACTCTCGGCAGGGTCCTTGAGGGTGCATGGGAGTTTGCCCAACCAGTCTACATGTGCTTTGTGGACTTGGAGAAGGCATTCGACCGTGTCCCTCGGGAAGTCTTGTGGGGAGTGCTCAGAGAGTATGGGGTTTCGGACTGTCTGATTGTGGCGGTCCGCTCCCTGTATGATCAGTGTCAGAGCTTGGTTCGCATTGCCGGCAGTAAGTCGGACACGTTTCCGGTGAGGGTTGGACTCCGCCAAGGCTGCCCTTTGTCACCGATTCTGTTCATAACTTTTATGGACAGAATTTCTAGGCGCAGTCAAGGCGTTGAGGGGATCCGGTTTGGTGGCTGCAGGATTAGGTCTCTGCTTTTTGCAGATGATTTGGTCCTGATGGCTTCATCTGGCCAGGATCTTCAGCTCTCACTGGATCGGTTCGCAGCTGAGTGTGAAGCGACTGGGATGAGAATCAGCACCTCCAAGTCCGAGTCCATGGTTCTCGCCCGGAAAAGGGTGGAGTGCCATCTCCGGGTTGAGGAGGAGATCTTGCCCCAAGTGGAGGAGTTCAAGTACCTCGGAGTCTTGTTCACGAGTGAGGGAAGAGTGGATCGTGAGATCGACAGGCGGATCGGTGCGGCGTCTTCAGTAATGCGGACGCTGTATCGATCCGTTGTGGTGAAGAAGGAGCTGAGCCGGAAGGCAAAGCTCTCAATTTACCGGTCGATCTACGTTCCCATCCTCACCTATGGTCATGAGCTTTGGGTTATGACCGAAAGGACAAGATCACGGGTACAAGCGGCCGAAATGAGTTTCCTCCGCCGGGTGGCGGGGCTCTCCCTTAGAGATAGGGTGAGAAGCTCTGTCATCCGGGGGGAGCTCAAAGTAAAGCCGCTGCTCCTCCGCATCGAGAGGAGCCAGATGAGGTGGTTCGGGCATCTGGTCAGGATGCCACCCAAGCGCCTCCCTAAGGAGGTGTTTAGGGCATGTCCGACCGGTAGGAGGCCACGAGGAAGACCCAGGACACGTTGGGAAGACTATGTCTCCCGGCTGGCCTGGGAACGCCTCGGGATCCCCCGGGAGGAGCTGGACGAAGTGGCTGGGGAGAGGGAAGTCTGGGCTCCCCTGCTTAGGCTGCTGCCCCCGCGACCCGACCTCGGATAAGCGGAAGAAGATGGATGGATGGATGGATGGTTAGTTGAGACGTTTTTGCTGTATTGTACCAGATGATGTCGTTTCGTTTTCTGTTCTTTTTTGGCTGGTTTCCTGGCGTGGGTTCATAGGCGAGGGTGAAATTGTATCCGCTTTCATCAAGGGCTTTTTGGTACGGGGGGGTTGCTTGGTCAAATTCAGCTTTGCTAGATGACAGCATCGATAGCCTTTTATTGATTCCGATAGGTATTCTTTTCGTGGTGGTGGGTGGGTGGTTGCTGTCATGGTGCACGTATTGGAGTGTTGTGTTGGGTTTCGTGAATGGTTGGTAGCTGTTATTTCTCAGGTTGAAAGTGACGTCAAGGAAGTTGACGGTTTGCTTGTTGGCTTCAATCGTGATCCGTAGGCCGTTCTCTTTGAAAATTTGGCATATGCGCTTCTTGGTATTCTCGCTGCTCCTTGGCGAGGCGCGACACACTGCCAGTCCGTCATCACGGTAAATACCAAGGTTCAGATTGAGGCTAGCGAGCTGGGAGAGGAGGAAACTCCCAACGAGTTCACACGTTTCTGCTCCGTCAAAACTTCCCATATACATATATATATTTATATGTATATATATACATATATATATATATATATATACATATACATATATATATATATATATATATATATATATATATATATATATATATATATATATATATATATATATATATATATATATATATTAGTTAAATAAATAAATACAAAAAATAATACAAAGAAAAAAAAAAAAAATATATATATATGTATATATATATACGTATATATACATATATATGTATATATATATATGTATATATATGTATATATATATATATACATACATATATATATTTATGTGTATATATATACATATACATATATATATATTTATATATATATATATATATATATATATATATATATATATATATATATATATATATATATATATATATATATATATATATATATATATGTCTTAATAAGGTTATCCAAAAAATAGTGCTCGATACCGTAGTAGAGTGCAATATATGTATGTGTGGGGAAAAAATCACAAGACTACTTCATCTCTACAGGCCTGTTTCATGAGGGGTTCCCTCAATCATCAGGAGATTTTTTCCTGATGATTGAGGGAACCCCTCATGAAACAGGCCTGTAGAGATGAAGTAGTCTTGTGATTTTTTTCCCCACACATACATATATATATATATATATATATATATATATATATATATATAGAAAATGTATATACATAGCAGAGATGCCCAAAGTGGGGCCCACTAAATGGTGGTTTCCCCAATTTAATACATATTTATATTGGCAAACTAGTATGAGCAAACTGCGATGAGGTGGCGACTTGTCCAGGGTGTACCCCGCCGACCGCCCAAATGCAGCTGAGATAGGCTCCAGCACCCCCCGTGACCCCAAAAGGGACAAGCGGTAGAAAATGGATGGAAGTATGAGCAAAACGAGCACAAAAGAAAAACGTAGTGTGCTATTATGCTAACAATACTATGCTCACAGTTCGTAATATACCAAAATATAAACTACGAAATACCATTCAAATTAGCTTAAAAAAACATAGCATGCTCATGTTAGCAAGCTAAAATGCTAACTGTAACATGCGTCAATTACTAAAATGTATTACTCTGATGTGTGTACCTGAAAAAATGTGTTTATAATGCTACGGTAGCATGCTAATATGAGCATGCATCATGCTATTTAGCCTACACATATATATATATGTACATATTATACTAATATAATGGATGTATGATCAATAAATAATATCATTGAATATTAAGTGTATGTGAAAGTTCGACTCCTACATTGTTTACTTCTGTGACGACCTTTTTAAATAACTCAGCGCCCTCTGTTGGATTCGTACTGTCTTTGCATCAGTCTTTGTATCAGTCTTTGCATCAGTCCATCTTAGATGAGCTCGGGCCCAGCCAAGCCGGCCGGCGGCGTTTCTGGGTGTTGTTGATAAATGGCTTTGGCTTTGCATAGTAGAGTTTTAACTTGCACTTACAGATGTAGCGACCAACTGTAGTTACTGACAGTGCTTTTCTGAAGTGTTCCCGAGCCCATGTGGTGATATCCTTTACACACCGATGTCGCTTTTTGATGCAGTACCGCCTGAGGGATCCAAGGTCACGGGCGTTCAATGTTGGTTTTCAGCCTTGCTGCTTACGTGCAGTGATTTCTTTAGATTCTCTGAACCTTTTGATGATATTACGGAGCGTAGATGGTGAAATCCCTAAATTCCTTGCTTGAGAAATGTTCTTCTTAAACAATTTGCTCAGGCATTTGTTGACAAAGTGGTGACCCTCGCCCCGTCCTTGTTTGTGAATGACTGAGCATTTCATGCTTTTATAGCCAATCATGGCACCCACCTGTTCCCAATTAGCCCGTTCACCTGTGGGATGTTTTAAGTCTTTGATAAGCATTCCTCAACTTTCTTACTCTTTTTTGCCACTTGTGCCAGCTTTTGTGAAACATGTTGCAGCCATCAAATTCCAAATGAGCTAATATTTGCAAAAAATAACAAAGTTTCTCAGTGTGAACATGAAATATCTTGTCTTTGCAGTCTATCTAATTGAATATAAGTTGAAAAGGATTTGCAAAATAAAAAAATATACATATTTTTA